>NW_017672159.1:51522-152158 GCF_001879085.1 Nicotiana attenuata | reverse complement strand
AGATCCACTAGGAGTGCTAGTACCGGTGGTAGGATCTATAATTTTCCGGCTTCTATGTTAGCTTGTATCCATAAAGATTTGTCGATCCTTAAGTAACGTGTCTAGTTAACCCCCCCCCCCCCCTCCCCGTCCTACCACTTTTTGTATTGTGCAAATTATTGCTTTACATTTTTTCACATATAGCACGTATGATTGACTTTATCATGTTTAAAAAATTTTCATACAAGTGATATTTGGGACGTTCAGCCTTAGGCTTACCCTTACAGGGGTACAGGGGGTAAAGCTCCAAGTCGAGATTGACTCTGAGTTGGAACTAGTGTTGCGGGACTAGTGGGTGTTTCATCTAATTCTTCTTCCTCATTTTCTTCAACCTCAAAAAAAAATATCATTGCCAAATTGTCTTTGTAAAGTTTCATGATCTAGTTGTTCTCTGAAATTAACATTATAACATGCGGGGTGTTGGGAAAATAAAGTTTTATCAACATGAGTCATTTCATCTATATGTTTTCTAATTCTAGGAGAAGGGTTAGGATTAGGACTAGGATTAGGATTACTACTACTTTCACCTTTACTATTTTTTTTACTACTTTTTTTAAACACAGTAAATATATTTTTAGGTGCCATAATTTAAATACGAAATTAAATTAAAAAGTTAACACACAAATGAAATACGAAAATAGAACACGTAAAGTAAACACAAAAATTAAGCACTAAAATGATACGCAAAAATTATATATTAAAATTAGGAGATGGAACGAGTGCACCGTGATTAAATATTGAAACTTGAAGAAATTGCCAAAAATATTGCTCCAAATACTTGACGAATTAATTTGAAGCTTGAAAGTTGCTCCAAAAANTAGGAAATAGGGCCAAAGTGTAATTTAATAAACTTAGGGGTTATATTAATAGTTTGGAGGGGGTAGGGGTGTTTCGAGGGGGAGGGAGGGGTAGAGGCCATTTTTTGCCGTTTGTGGCCATTGGGAACGGCTATTTTTGCAATTGAAGTCGTTGCCCAACGGCTAGAATTCAAAAAAAAATTGTGGGACAGGCGGGACGGGACAAACGGGACGAAATGGCCGTATTGTCCCATCCCGTGTCCCGTTTAACATTGGCCCATCCCGTTTACAATAAAGTGGGACGGAACGGGTTGCGGGACGGGACAGGGACCAGGACGGGATGGCCCGTCCCGTTGGACAGCCATAGTTACACCTCACAGTAGTACGATGATGTTACACCTTGTAGTATTGTACGTTGGATTTGTCGTAAGATAATTGATATCAGTTCAAGGACAAGATTATTTTGAGGTTATATGTATTATGCTATTTCAACCAAGTGATAAGTATATTCGTGAAGGTGAGAGGCTAAGCGATTTGAAGAAAATGAGTTTCATCGAAGTTTGACATTTTGAGATAAATACAGTCCAAGCTATAATACCCCGTATTTACGGACTAGTGCCATACAAGGTACCACATGACCATGATAGTAAGGTATATAAAGTATGTTAAAAGAAATTAGTATTTAGAGTAATTTGAGATAATTCTTAATTATGTGGGTAATTGGTTAATTATTGGTTAGTGGGAGATCAACAAGTTAATCAAGAGAATGGTGGATAATTATTGGGGTGGATAAGCATTATCCAACGTGGCAGCAAATGGAGTTTTCATCAAAGCCAAAATTGTGACTCTTATTTCATGTAATTAGGTGGCACAACTAAGGGATCTTTGGGCAAGACTAAGCCCCAAAGTGGGGCTCACAACCTATAACTTTAAGATATCTTCTAATCTTATTAAAGTATGATGCTAAGATTTGCTAAGTAAACAAATGGAGCTCAACAATTCGTATGAAACTACAGCAGCGTGAAATCGCGATTCTAAGGGAGTACAGTACAATCTTTCTTAAGAATATCATACAGATTTTCCCCTACTTTGATCCGCCGTTACGTGATTTGTCGCAATTGACGTGTGTTAGAGGGATTGTCAAGAGAATCGACTCAGGTATGTTAAGGCTATTCCTTCTTTCCTTTTGGCATGATCCGTATGATACAAACTAAAAAAGCAAATGCACAACTTTCATAAATGACTCTATTCATAGAAATACTAGAGGTTCCTATGTTGGTGATTCCCCATATGTCCTATTATTCTATCATCTGTTCATGGGTCTCAGAAAATACGTAAGTTGATAAAGTTTATTTCATGATATTAATCAAAAGCATAATGATCTTATGACATACCGAGAAATCTTATTAACTCACTTCTTATGCATTGCATTCATTTATACATGCAAATTGACCCATGACCAGATGGCGTTATATACGCATATATATATATATATATATATATATATATATATATATATATATATATATATATATATATATATATATATATGTATATGGGGTATGAGGAAAGGTTATGGCGTTATATACGCACCACCACCTCATCAGTTGGTATATGTTGATAATTTTTCCCACAGTGGCCGAGATGATATGATGGGATGCACTCAGAGGCTTGATGATGTTACATATGCATATACCTATGCATCATATGACATTTATACACATATGCATGACATTATAAATATTAAATGATTCGCAGAGCTATTCATACTTACATGTTGAGTCTTTTACTCTATGTTTCTCTCATGTCTTTTAGTTACTGATTTTCATTACGTACATACTCGGTGCATTATTTGTACTGACGTCCCTTTTGCCTGGGGATGCTTTGTTTCATGCCCGCAGGTCCTGATAGGCAGGTTGAAAGTCCTCCAAGTAGGCAATCAGCTCAGCGGAAGGTGTTGGTGCGCTCTATTTGCTCCGGAGTTGTTTATTTGGTTAGTATGATTTGGACATGTATTGATTGGTATGGCGGGACCCTGTCCCGACCTTCATGGTACTTATCTACTCTTAGAGGCTTGTAGACATATGTCACGTATATGAAAGATTGTATGGCCTTGTAGGCCTATGTTCAGTGTACGAGTGATCACTTCGGCCTTATAGGCCCGTACATCATATGTATAAGTCGGTATATCATGTTGGGTCATCCTATGTCGAGTATTCCCTCATGCTTTGTTATAGTCATATCATGACAACCCTTGTGGTTCATTTACCTATGATAATATGATGCGAAAGATACGATACGTTGGTACTCGATTGAGTAAGGCACCAGGTGCCCGTCACGGACCATTGGTTTGGGTCATGACACTAAGAAGGTCGTAGCAGATTTTGTCTGGGATCGCATTGTCTGTCGATTTGGAGTACCTGATTCAATCATTACTGACAATGCCGCTAATCTCAACAGTGACCTGATGAAAGCCATGTATGAAACATTCAAGATCAAACATCGAAATTCTACAGCACACATTCCGCAAATGAACGGAGCCGTAGAAGCCACCAATAAGAACATCACGAAGATATTGAGGAAAATGGTAGATAATTACAAACAATGGCACGAGAAGATACCATTTTCTTTACTCGGGTACCAAACCACAGTTCGTACATCAACTGGGGCAACCCCCTATCTACTGGTCTATGGTACCGAAGCCGTTATTCCTGCCGAAGTGGAGATTCCTTCCTTAAGAATCATACAAGAAGCCAAGCACAACGACGTGGAATGGGTACAGAACCGGTATGAACAACTAGCTCTCATTGATGATAAAAGAATGAACGCAGTGTGTCACAGTCAACTCTACCAGAACAAAATGGCAAAGGCTTTCAATAAAAAGGTTAGGTCAAGGCAATTCACACTGGGGCAATTGGTGCTAAAATGAATCTTCCCACATCAGGATGAAGAAAAGGGGAAATTCTCACCCAATTGGCAAGGCCCTTATATGGTTCACCGAGTATTGATAGGAGGAGCACTTATAATTGCAGAAATGGATGGAGAGATATGGCTAAAACCTATCAACTCGGATGCATTCAAGAGATATTATGTTTAAGATTATGTTTGCACTTTCTATTTGATGTAACCTGAACTACGCTTGACCTGATTCCCGTTTAAGAGGAGATATGTAGGCAGCCCTATGGGTTCGGTCACTTCATAATAATACCTTCATTCCCCCTATGGTCGGAAATGGGTGCAAGATCTCGAGTTTGTCATATCTCATCATGTTTAGGATCATCATGTTAAGGCTAAGCACCGCCTTCCCTTGCATGAAGACGAAACACTGTCTCCATTCTTTGCATGAAGCTAAGCACTGCCTCCGTCATTGGACAAGGTTAAACACTGCCTTCATCCACATAGGGTTAACCACTACCCTCATTATCTGCATAGGGCTAAGCTTTGTCCTCATCTCACACAAGGTTAAGCACCGATTTTCTTCATTCTTGCACATGACTAAGCATTACGTGTTTCCTCTATCAAATGATAAGTATCACTGCATCTTCGCATTTCATGGGCTGGAACATCGCCACATTGTCCGAAGGCATCATAGTCTGTGGGAATCATCCTCATAGCTCGAAGACATCATGTTATGGCCGGAGGGTCTCTCGAAATTGCATATCATTATTCAGAGGAGTCATAGTCCAGAGGCACCATTCTCATGGCCCGATGACACCATTTCATGGCTTGTGAATCCCTTATCATATATTTCATGACCCAGGACGTCATGGTCGAAGGACATCATCCTCATCGTCCGAAGACAACTTTCATGGTCCGAAGGGAATTTGCATCATGTTTAAATTACGCAATAACTATATATATTCACGTGCATTATATTTTAAGTTCTGCAGGTAACTCGAGAGGTAACTATTCTACAAATAGGAGCAATTCTCACTCCGGTTCCCATTCACAACATTCACACCTTTCAATCATCTTAAACGTAACCGATGATCAGCAATTGATTACCCTTTGTTTCGTAATCACTCATATATTTGCCGTATACATCTGTAATGTTCAAATTCGCATTCGTAGTTCCACCTGAAATTATCCGTTATTCACGACGCTATCCTATACAAAAGATATTTTCTAACCATTTTTCATACTAACTCCATCGGTTTCATTCGCTGTTGGATCCAGAACTACACGCGACCTGATTCCCGTAACACTAGGGATATGTAGGCAACTCAAGAACCAGGGTTCGGCCCCCATTTTAAAAACACATCGTGCCCCGATCATTTTGGACAAAATTGATTATCATTTTCTTTACCCAACAACTCTTTTCATCATTCCTGGGTAAAGAGGGGCAACTGTTGATACACAATTTTGCCCTCACATTTTATATATATCATGTATACTTTTAAAATATCATATTTCCATTATTACCTAATATACAGGGGTCATATAAGTATTTACTATAATTTTTCATAATTTTTAAAACTTTAAAATTGATTTTCTTGCATTTAAATTACTTGAATAAGTATTAATTACCCCTTTAAATTATTTTGTGATAAGTTAATCATTTAAATTTATTATTTGCATGCACATATATGTTTCCTAATATTTACTTTTTTCATATAATTATATTTATATTTTTAAGCCGTTTACATATTTTGCAATAATAGCCTATATGCTATGCATAATTATATTTGTATTACATTATTTGTGTCCAAATAATATTTTACATTTTTATAATGTTAAGCTATTATTTTCAAATATTTTACTACATAAATAATATTTTATTATTCGTTAATTACTTTTTGTAAATTATTTTTTGATAAAATTTCGTGTATTTAAAGCGAATTTTAGGCAAAAAATAGGCCCAAAATATTTAGCCCACTTCATTTTGCCTTTAGCAGCCCAACCAAACGACCCTTCCTCTATACCCGGTCGGGACCCGTTTTGTGACCCGCCCCATCTCTCTTTTAATCTTGGCCGTTGATCTCAAATGATCAACGGCCCATAAACCATTTCCCTCTTTAATTAACCAAATTCACCCAGAAACCCTACCACTTCTCAACGACCGCCGCCCTCAGCCTCTCTCATCTTATCTCACATCAAACATTAGCCGCCTCACTCCAAATCACGGTCCGTGCCCAAGAAAATATGGAAATCTCCCATATTTTCTTTCCTTTTTCTGTACTCACAATATTTCTTTCCTGTTTTCTTGACATTACTCGTTTGGTATGGAAGTATTTAAGGAAGCTGTTATTTAGGAGGTTTCTGTGGCTCATATTCTTGACTACTACCATATTCTCGACCTGATACATTCACCTCCAGGCTATATGAGATCGATTTGACTAGATTCTTCGGCCAATTTGTGATTCCGGGCAAAACTGGGGTTTGCCTGATTTTTCTCCTAATTTGGTTCTAAAACGATTCTGCATGATCTTCTTTCCTTATTTATGTTTGATTGATTATGTTTCCTTGTTTGGATGTTTGATTTTTGCTACTATATAATCCCCCCAATTTCCCCTTTGCAGAATCATCACTACTATTACTCTCGCACTCACTCGATCTACTATTCTAAGTTCGAAACCTTGGCCGGCCGAAATCCAAGGCCACCAGAATTCTATTGTTGTTCTTTTCACAGTGCGAGCACTGCCCGGGGTTCACTTGAAACCCTTGGGAACTCTGACGCACTGAAATTTTGGGAGTCTTGTTGTTCCTTCTCTATTACTGTTGACTGAACTACCAATGGCACTTGATTTTTCCTTTACTTGCCTTTTAATCTGCAGCTGGTTAGTGTTTGTGGCTCTTACAATTTTAACTATTTCCCTTCAGTTTGTCTATGTCATGTGTGCTCTGTGTACCAATATCGTTTGAAATTTCGTGAGTAAGCATGACTCAATTTCCTTGCTCTTTGTGAACCCCGCAGTACTGTATTGTGGTAGGCTTTACTGTAATCTTATTGTCTTAACGATGGACTACAGTTCTATGTTCTTTAGTATCGAACTTGATAGGCTTCAACTTGTATAGTGTACTCTAATTATGTGTATGGATTCTGCTTTTCTTAAGCATTACTTGACTTTAGCGTTAACTTTGAATTTTGTATAGTTTCATTTTCCATGAGTCCATGTATCACCTTAGTTTAAGCCTTCTTGAGATGATTGATGTTTGCCTGGAATTCGAATGTGTTAAGTCTCTCGCGTTTGAACTAAGTGGTATTTGTAAGTTGATTTGGACTATGTCTACTAGCATGCTTGCTTTTAGAAATCTTGTTTGATTACCAATTAGCTGTGACCATGCCTTCTTTATATCTCACACTTGGTGCAATCATGAACAAGCTGATAACTTTCCTTAGAATTAATCCATGATCGTATGAGTTCTTGCATGCCAATATTGTTTAAGCGTTCAGACCAAACATGACTTATACCTTTAGTGAACCCCAACAAGGTTTTAATTGTTCTATGTTACTGTAACTCTATTATCATGATGAAATCCTGCTATGCTAGTGTTAAATTTACTAGAGTCTAATGCCTTTGGGTAATCCTAGATGTATAACTAAACTTATCATACCTGATCAACCTGCAAAATCTCTGGTTTCTTTAGAATTAAATGAATACCTGCTAGTTACTCTATCACCCCATGGAACTGTGTCTATATGATTGTGTAGGACTAGTTTCAAGCATGTTTTACTTTAGACCCTCCCGGTAAACCTTCTATATGTGAACTCCTATTGAATCAGTTCTATACCATGTTTGTTTTAAACCCATATCTGTGTAAATCTCTTTAAGAGTTTTGTTCTATTCTTATTAATGTGCTTCTTTACCTGGATATCATGTTTAACAAGTCAGTCTCTTCATTGGATATAATACCTGAGTATTCCCATGTGTATACGTGTATATCCGAAGTTATTTGAGTAATTAGTTTGCGTGGGTTGTTACTTGTGGCATTTGTTGTTGGTTACTGGGTAAGCAAGACAACTGTCTTCGCGTTTGAGCCCGGTTTGATGAACCATATGTGTTGTTGGGCCTGATTACTGGATTAAGGTGCATTCTAGTTGTCCTTGTAAGCTTGGGATTTGGGCGTGCTGGTGGTCAGAAGAGTAAGACTGTTGAAGGCCCAGAAAGTCAGAGGATTTCTTTGTGTTGGGCTTATAGCTGTCCTATTGGGCTTACGACTGTTTTATTCTGTTTACATTATTTATTTAGCCTGTAATAATTAGTAATAATGAATAACGGGGAGATTAGTAAAAGGAGGCTAGGGTATTCTAATACTAGCATGAAAGGGTAGAAAACATGCCTATAGGGTCTATGTGTTCTATTTGCTATTACGTCTAACATGCCTTACTTGTTGTTTGTTTAGTGTATGGTGCACTAATAGCAACCATGCCTATAGGAATCATGTACACACTTCACTTAACTCGTCAAAATATTCTACACTTGTTTCCATGTCTACTAGTCAACGCTTTAGATCATATGCCTATAGGATACAATAATGCAATACCTTCGCTAATCTAGATACCATTACTATAAGGTTTAATAATTGATCAGTTGCTTCATGCTGCTTCTGTATTGCCTCGCTTAGATAGCATGCCTATAGGAATAAAGTATTATTAAATCAAATCTAATTGTTAATTTTTAGAAATCCTGTCTACAAGATACGATTATACGCCTAGAAAGCCTGTCTATAAATCAAGCGCTATTAATTCTGGGCTTTCAAACAGTTTTACTACCTCATTGCACAAAAACTTTGGAAATCATGCCTATAGGATTGTAATCCCTATAATCTGCGAATTCATTAGTCTGAAATAACAACGCTGCTTGTACGATACTGGACTTCAGAATCACCTAGAGGCCATGCCTATAGGACTTGATGACTCTAAGTCTTAATTCTAAAATTATATATTGCTAATATAAGAATCTGATCGCGTGCTTTTGTGCTTATGTGTGGAGGTCAACTTAAGCCTTTCACTGCATTTGTGTGCAGTCCTATCTGTTTTGAATGTCGCCTAGTTTTATCATTTTGAGCAACCTAAGTAAAGTCTAGAACCACCCAATAGTAGGTCAAAAGCCTCCTAGACCATAGGTATGGGACTGGTAGTGCACGCATAGGATAAAGTTTAGAATTGAATTAGAGCGCCTTTAAGTAATAACTTCAACATAGTAATCGGGTAGCAGGAGATGATATTCTATACCCGCTGAATAATATGAGAAACCCTTTTCGTTAGGGAGTTACAAAGTATTATTTATGTTGCATGGGGTGATCCTTTAGGCTAAAAAACTTAGGACCTCCCTCCGTCCTTTTATATACTTATTGTTCACACTTAGTCAAAGATCCACACAATTGTACTCCTTTTGATTTTTAAGACTTGTAACAATTAGTCATATAGTTAATTCTTATGTTATAATAGAGTTTTCAACTTCTACATCTTTTGCTTAATTGATCACCTAGCTTAATTATCTAATCCACATAGTGTAAACTTAGGCTAGGACCCAAAGTTGTGGACCTCGGAGAGTTCCTAATACATTCTCTTTGAGGTAATTTGACCCCTTACCCGATCTTTGGTGGCGTTGACTAGTAAAACAGAGTTATTTGCAAATGGGTTCCCTAACGCACCTTAAAATCGTTAGGTGGCGATTATTCTCTTTTAATACCCATTTAAAAGAGTTGTCACATGTCGAAATCCGATTTCGTGATAAAACGAGGCGCAACAACGGCTTGAGATGAGTTTTGTTGTGCATTGTGATTTACTTGTGGATGTGGGTCTAGTGGTAGGTTTTTGGCTGATGGTACATGTATCCTACTTATGGGTCAGAGTTGATAACGAGGTCCTCTTGTTTCATACAATAGCATGATGGATATTGTGCGACATGTGGGATTGAGGTTGCTGGTTTGAGGTTGCTTCTCATTCGAAGGGAAGGTCATGAGTTTTTAGACAGCATGGACAATTTTAGATGTTTAGAAGTATGCTAGCACTATCTGATATCACTAGAGAAGGGTGTGTATTTTAGAAGGCGCATTGTCTTTTGGATTTGCGGATACTTGATTGGTATACAGGAATCACCTGGTTAATCGAATGTTGATGTTCTAATTTTTCTTCGTGGCATGGGAGTATTTCTCATGGGATGATCGCGTATGAAGGACGTGTCAGTCATTTGAGTGGTGGAGTTGGGATCACTCATGAAGATTATGGTATTCTAAGGATTTGAAGACTAGGATGGCTCTTAGAGGCAGATTGTTCCTTGATTGCCGATAGTGAAGGTATGCTAAGAGGTTGACGACTAACTGTATGTATTATGGATGGGCTATTGTGGACTTTTCAGAGGTTATCTACCAATTTTGGAAGGATCGAAATTGATGGTAAGCCTATTGAGGATATGTATTCTACATCGGCTCAGATTTGTTTACTTAGCACAGCTATTATTGAAGGGTGTGTCATCGGTTAGAGTTGATCTTATTCGTGCCTGATATGTTCGGGGTGTTGCCCTTCTATGCTACGATGGGTTGGGAGACTATTGACTATTTACATACATGATGCGGTTCTATTTGGGCCTTGTGGAAAAATTCGAGCGAGATCGGTCATGAGGTTTTGGATGGTTTATTGCGCCTTGGTTTTTGGTCTTCCTGTTGGTGGTATATTGTGCTATCTGTTTCTCCTTGGTTATGGTCATGCTCCTCGCGTGTTTGTTGTTGATATGCATACGATTATTAATTGTGAGTATCATGGCTCAAGGCATTCCATGTGGGCCGGTGTTTTGATTGGGTCACGCATCGTAGAGAGTTATGTTGAGATATGATCCTTCGTACTTATTTCATGTATTTTTTCCCCTTTGTGTGATGGGTTCATAGAATTGCGCTTTGTGGTGGCATCAATTGAGCTTGCAGGTTGTTCTTTCATTTGATTCTCTTTCCATCATTGGGTACATTCGAGTTGTTTCTTGTTTGGTGCACGAATTGCATGGTATGTGGATCGAGGTGGTGCTGGTGTGGCATGTTGGTTGAGCAACTTGTACTGGATGAAATGAGGATATTAGACCTGGAATGAGTGTTGTCAGAATTGATTAAGATATGTTTGGAAGAATAACGTCACTAGTCAACTTAAAATTTGGTTATGGTTCTAGTTGGGTGAGACAGCTCTACGAATTATTGATCTAATGAGTGGTTGTGAGTTTCTACGCGTCTCTTTCATCATTGGCAGTGTATGAATGGTTAGAACAAGGTTTTATTTGATATGAGGATTGTTATCGGTACCGAATTTGTTACTGAGCAACTATTATGGTCGAAAGTTTTTACTATGAGTGTCTAAGTTATGTGGTATATCATGTGATTATATTTTGGGTTATGGTTATGGCTTGATACAGCTTGTTCAGACGTATAAAGTGTATATATGCGAGAAATCGGGTCTAATAGTAAGTTTCGGATGTTGGAGATTGGGTTCTAATGTTTATGGACTAAGGTTAAAGAAAGGATCTGCAGATAGGTTGGGTGCCGAGAATATATGGATTGGGGGTGACATGGAATCACCCTGGGTATGTGTATGGTGAGGTTATATAGTGATTTGATGGCTTTGGAACGACTCTTACCACGTTCGAGGACGAACGTATGTTTAAGTGTGGGAGAATGTAATGACCCGACAGGTCGCTTTGATCATATGCATTCAGTTTGGTGGTTTGAGGTCATGGGTAGATTCATGTGATGTATTATTACTAGCGTGTATCGTTGGTTTTGGTTTTCGAATGGTTCGGGATTTATTTGTAAGAATGATTCTGAACTAGGAAGTTTTGAGTTGGAAGAGATGACCAAGTTTGGCTTTTGTGCATTTGACCTCGGATTAGAGTTTTGATTGTTCCGTCAGGTCCGGATGGTGATTTTGGACTTGGGCGTATGTTCGGATTTGCATTTGGATATTTTTAGAATGTTTTGGCTCAAATTGGCAATTTGAAGGTTTGGAAAGTTCATAGGTTTCATCGGGAGTTGAATTTGATGTTATCGGGTTCAGAATGTTATTTGGGAGTTTGAATAGGTTCGTTTTGTCATTTGGAACTTGTGTGAAAAGTTTGGTTTCATTCCGAGTTGATTTGGTAGGATTCGGATGTGTTCGGCGAAGTTTGGACATTTGAAAGTTAAGAGAATGATCTTGATCTTTGATTTTTGATTTTCATGTTATTAGTGATGTTTCGAGCTTTTGATAAGTTTGTATTAGGTATATGGACTTGTTGGTATGAATGGATGGGGTCACGAGGGGCTTAGGTGAGTTCGGGGTGGTTTCGGACCATTTTTAGGCCCTTTTCAACTGCTGGTTTTGGGCTACAGGGGTGTACATCGCGATCGCGGAGCTTTGGGATGCAATTGCGAAGAGTAAAATGCAATTTTGGACATGTTAATCGCATTTGCGAAGAAGAAATTTCTATTGTCACTGAGCTGACTTCGGAAGCTTATATCTTGCAATCTTTTATAAATTTTGAGGTGATCTAAAATGAAATTTGTAGCTCTTTGTATCTAGTTTTCAGAACATCAAATCGTTTGTCATTCGAAGTTTTGTACAAAATGTTATGGCCATTATACTAGAGGCTGTCTGGAGGAGTTGAGCAAGCTTGTTGGTATTTGTTTATAGCGATAGCGGAGGTTCTTAGCTGCGATCGCAAAGGGTAAAATCATAATGGGCATTTTGTGAACCGCGATTGCGGGGTTGTTGACCGCAATCGTTAAGAAGGAGGCCTGGCAGTGGTATTTAATGTCCAATTTCGGGATTTTGAGTTCATTTCCTTCAATTTTTTAGTTTTTGGAGCACAAGTAAGACGCTACATGGAGGACTAAAGCACCCAAATCTTGAGGGTTAGTAATTTTATCTTTGTTTTGATTATACATTTTGATATGGATTATTACTCCTATATCAAGGATTTGAAGAGAAGAAATTGGGGGATTTTCGAATTGAACTTAAGAGAATGAATTTTGGGGTTTTGAACATGAAATTAAGGTTGGATTTGGAAACCAATTATATATTTGGACTCGTATTCGAATGGATTGTCAGAATTTGAGAGTTTTGTCAGGTTCCGGGGTGTGGCCCCAGGGTTGACCTTTTAGTTGACTTTGAGCATTTGATTAAAAACTCGACCTTTATCGTTTGGGTTTGTTTCCTTTGGCATTATTTGATGATTGTGAGTTGCTTTTGGCTAGTTTTGAAACGTTTAGAGGTCGATTCGCGCATGATGGCATTTTTAGAGTATTGTTTGGCTGCTCGGTGTTTGATTTTGGCTTACTTGAGGTATGTATCTTATCTAAACTTAGTTTAGGCAGCAGTTGCTTGAGTTATTTGTGATATCTACGTGCTATGGGTGCGCATATGTATGGGGATTAAGCCCATGTACGAGCATCGGTGTATTTATCCATGCTCGGGGTAGTGCTTAGGCTATGACATGTCTTGAATTGATCGTTATCTGTGATGTTTCTCATAGTTGTAACCCTTTTGTGAGCTATTTGATCCATGTTTTGAGGTTACATAGAGGCTAATCTCCTGAATGAACTTGATAATTGCTATTTCCGTGATGAAATTGCCGATTTGAGCTATGATAACACACTTTGCACATGCATACACATTAGTATGTCATTTATACCAGTCTAGGAGTATGAAATTTGATATTCATGGATCATATACATGTATTCTTATATAATTGTTTTTTGTCTGATATGATGTGGACTGGTAGCCTCTGATCACGCTGGGCGGATTATGTTGTTATGCATGTGACTACGTCGGGTGGATTGTGTTGTTATGCCTGTGACCACACCGGACGGATTGTGTTGTTATGCCTGAGATCACATCAGGCAGATTGTGATATAGCGTGTGACCATGTCGGGCTGATTGTGATATACCCTGTGACCACGCCGAGGCGATCGCAATATAGCCCGTGACCATGCCAGACGAATTATGATATTGTGCACGTGACCACGCCGGGATGATAGCACGTGAGTTGTTCGTGCTGCATGGGATATGGATCTGTACCCTAGGGTCGCTCTCTCATATTTTTCTCTTGATGGTGTACACGCGGATTATGAGAAACCGACGGGTTTCTGGTTGATGTGAGCTCTAGAAGAGCTGGTTTTTGATTTGGTTAGGTTACTAAGTTTTTTATGTGGGCCTGAGAGCCGTGATGTGAATTCTTCCTTATATGCTGGATTGTTGACGAGCAGAATATGTTGAGAAAACTGAGAGCACCAACGTGGTTTTATGTGTGATTTACTGATTTGGTCATATTTTATATTCTGTACATGTAGAATTTTGAACTGTACAGGTGATAGCGAGCATCATTTATAATTCTTGCTTCTATTACCTCACTGAGGTAAGTATATATATATATATATATATATATATATATATATATATATATATATATATATATATATATATATATATATATATATATATATTAAGGAGAAAATGACACCTAGAGCCCCATTTAAAGATTTAAAGATCAAAATGCTCCTAATTTTAAAAATGACGCGACCTACCCCAAAGTTATAGTTTATCACACGCGCGCCCCACGTTTTATTCCAATACCTTCTCTCTCTTTCCCAATTTCAAAATAGACAACCCTTCTCTAGCTGAACGTACGCGAAATTTCTGCAAGTTTTCCCGAATTTCCTGCAAAATAGCGAATTCTCGCTTCTAAATCTACGTTAGGTTTCCAATTTGATTTCTCCTCCTCTAAAATTTGGCAATGTCAAGCTTTAATTTCGAAAAAAAAGTGTTGTAGTCTTATGGGTAAAAAACACACTCTTAAGCGTGCAAGACCTTTCCATCCAATCCCACCTTCACAACGGGTTTCTAATGTTGATATGGATATCAAAAATCAGTCACTTACAATGGCTGAGTCTTATATAAAAGAGGCTCCAATCTACCATGCAAATGTAGAATCATCTTCGGCAAATGGATCTCAACCAATTAGTTTGGGAAGAACGCGTTCTCAAAGTGCTAAGGCACGAGATATTGATGGTTCTCCAAGTTCTAAGCAACAACAAATTGATGTTTCTCAAACTGATCCGAAAATCCTCTTAAGTGGTCAGGCAAATGGAGAATCATCTTCAATACATGGTTCTTCAGCAAAGTCAAATGGATATGGAGCAACTAGTTTGAGAAGAACGCGTTCTCAAAGTGCTGAGTAACACAAAATTGGTCGTTCTTAAGTTCTTCGCAATGAGAACTTGATGTTTTTCAAACTGATTCGAGGCCTATAAAAAAGAGGAAGGTTTCTGAATCTGGTTTTCGTCAGAAAAAACATATTAAATCCCCTTCAAAGTTAAATTTTTGAATGTATTCGAAGTTTTATGTATGTTAGAGCTTAGTTTTTAAGAGCCAAATCCTCTAATATATACCATGTGATATAATTATATGTGTGTGTCTATTTAAATGCAAGCGATAATTCGAAACTTGGTATTCATTTCAATTATGAGATTGTCAGCGATTTGAGAAGAAAATTATCAACAACACAAGTTAGGATTTTTAGGTCAACTTGTTTAGGGTATTTGTTGGATTTTCCTAGAATATATATGTAATCGCAATTGAAATACTCTTTATTGATGATGAGGTTGAAAAAGAAAATGAGGCTGAAATATCATTTGTTGTCAATAGAGTTAAGCTACATTTTGTTTGTCTGAGTTTGCTTGTATGACTGTATTAAAATATACTGGTGATGTATAGCTCCCTACTCGTCCTAAGGGAAAGAATAACCGTTTGATTGAAAAGTACTTTGCGAATTACCCTTCTCTTATTAAGAAATACTTTTCAGATTATTTTCTTAATAAAATATTTGATTCTAACGAAGATGTTGTGAAGGTGGCAGTGCTCTATGTGATAAACTCCTCTCTCCATTATATAAAGAAAACCAAATTGGTTGATAGTGGGTTACTTTGACTTGGTTGAGGAAGGTGACTATAACAGTTATCCATGGGGAAGAGATGCATACAAGGCTACCTTGGAATTAATCTCTAGCATTTTGCTTGATAGTGGGTTACTAACTTATTAGATATTTGTTTCAGTTAATAGTGGTATATCATGTGATATACACATTTGTATTCTAGTATACCAAGTCACTAGTATAACTGTGACTATTTCTTATGTAAAATAGTATACCATCAGTAAGAACTTTTTTTTACTAACTTATTAGATGTTAGTTTATGTATTTGAATTTAAGAAATATGTCTCTTGACGACTTGGAGAATGACGTGGCAAATAATGTTTATTAGAAACAACCTAGTTCAGATGATGACTTTGTTGATCATCCACCTGAGAGCTCAAAAAGGCAGGACAAATGGCAGGTGAAAAGGCAGGGGAAAGCTACAGTTGACTTGGACAATAAGGTAACAGATAATGACTTTGTTGATCCTCCACCTCAAATATCAAAATACAAAGCAAAACTGCAAATGACTTGGAGAAGGAGGTGGTAGAGAATATTCATGACAAATGTCATAGTTCAGGGAATGCCTTTATCGACCTTCCACCTAAAAAAAAATAACAAAACAGTCTAAAGGTAAAAATGTCTTGCCCGTAGGTAATGACTAGGATGTTCAGTTTAAGATTTTGGTAGATGGCCAAGAGGAATTGAAGAAAGAAGTATTATCATTGAATAAGGAATATAAGGATGAACTAGTGATTTTAAAAAATTATCTGGCAGAGAAATTTGTAGAGGTGTTCGATACCATTGATTCAATTAAGAAGAGCAATTAAAGGTATACCAGTTTACCTTGTTGTATTATTTTTCTATTTTTTGGTAGTTCTGAAGTTAATAAGACTTTTTTGAAATTTCTGATGTAGCACTAATATAACAGATATGTCAAAAAAGATAAAGATGCTGATGGTGATGCTAATCAGGATGCGGTCGATGAAAACAAAGAGAAAGAGGGTATACTAGTAGACTGGTGTATTATATGTTGGTCTATTTTTGGGATTTCAACATACTGCTTGTTTCATTTTAGTTGCGACTTTTTTACTTGTTCTGTAATAAGAATTTAAAAATGCTTTAGTGTCTGGCTGTGAAGAGGATGCCCATGATACCCATAAAAATGATGGCAATAATAATAAAGTTGTGAATTTAAAAGGGATCAAGGAAGGGACTTATGGTATTTAAATGTATAGTTCAATATTTAATTTTCTTTATGCTTATCTTTCTGACAGCTTGATGTATTTTATGTAGCACCTGCGTTAGTTGATGTTGGAGTTAGTAAAACGACTTTAGGAAATATGGATGATGATAAGTAGTTTGAAATCTGTGATACGGAGGCTCATATATTACCATGTGAGATTGGTAAACAAACAACAATTGAAGATTTTCCATCTTGTCAGATGCCTAAACATTCAGGTGATGAAGATGTTCCAGCCCTTGAGATTCGTAAACAATCAACAACGGAAATGTTTCCAGATTACGAGCTTGAGATGAGCGACTCTCAGATTGAGTCTCAGATTCATAAACTAACTTCTGAGATTGTGAACCATTCTATAGGTGTAGGTCCTGTAATGTGTTCTATACCAAATTGCTCTACACGTGAAGGTGTTGCAATGTCTTCTTTGTCGATTCAGTCAACATGTGAGAGGTTCAAGCTTATGTGGTTTCAGATGACTCAAGTCAAGAAGATGCAACAAGAATGAGAAAACCTGTTGTACCTCGTGTTGTTGTGAAAGGGGATCACCCTTTTAAAACCTCAATTACACAAGAAGTTCCTCTATTAGTTAGTCATGAGTTTTCTCAGTTTGTTGAAAGAAAGTTAATTGTAACTCGCAGGTAATGTTGCAGTTTTACGTACGGTTGATTGTATTTACAAGGGATCACTCTCATTATTTGGGGAAAGAGAATATGGCTGATCCATTTCCTCTTTTATCAGTGAACGACTTGCCTGAATAGGAAAAAGCATAAGTGGTTATGTTGTTTTAGATAATCTTCTTCAGTGTTTGTTGTTTTATTGTTGTCTTGTTTATTTTTTATTTATGTTTTTGTATGTAGTGATTCCAGTGTATATGTTTGTGCATTTGCGAAGTATATCATTGAAGATAAGAAGATTCTTGCAAACAATGACATCTTTGATTCTCAACATCTCCGAACTAGATTTGAAACGTTATACCATTACAGGAAGAAAATGCAGGTGGAAAATCTGGTTAGTGAAGATAAGGCCACCGGAAGATTAGACAAACCTTGTATTTCAAAAATGCGCAACACAAGGATTAAGAAGTAATTTTTTAGGTTTTAGGTGTCAGTGATGATGTTGATTAATTAGTACTTTCATATTTTGGAAAAGTAGTATTATAGTTGTGAGCATTGCAAAATTACTGATGTACTTTAGAAAATTACTAGTTTTTTGCTTCTGAGTATAGTATATGCAAACATCTTCTAAATTTCTTTTGAGAAATCTTAAATTTAGTCTTTTGGTTGTAATTGTGCTCCTTGTGCAACCGTTACCTTATACTAATATCAACATTCTATGCTTCTATAAAAAAAATTTGGTCTATTAATGTTAAAGATATACCATGACCACTGAGGATACCAGTTATTATAGTAGATTCTGTTGTTATACCAAAGACCCATTGGAAATACCAATAATGATCAAGGATAATGGGAATACCGGTTATCATGATATATTACAATGCCAGTTATTGCTGGGAATACCAGTCACCATGATGGTATACTACTTGAAATAATTGTATACCAACATTATGGGAATACAAGTGATCATGGTATGATATGTTATACCGAGGGAAATATACTCTAAAGTATACTATCATTACTGAAAATAGTAGTATACCAACTTTAGGGTATCCCCAAAGTGTTGGTATCATGATATACCAGTAACCACGGTGTACTTAATTATATACCAACTATAATAGGAATAATAGTAACAATGGTATACAAAGAATACTAGTATACCAACATTATGGGGGGATATCACCAACTATGATATGCTATAATGGAAACGCCAGTTCATGGTATGCTTCCTAGTATACCTATTATAGTAACCGACATTATGGGGGGATACCACTAATTATGGTATAGTTTATAGCATACTATCATCACTTGGAAATTAGTGTACCAACACTATGCGAATACCAATAACCATGGTATACGAAGAATGAAAGTATACCAACATTATGGGGGAATCCCAGCACCATGGTATATTCTGTAGTATACTAACACTACAGAGAATACCAATAATCGTAGTATACTCTATAGTATACAACTTTGGGAATAATGGCATACTCCATAGTATACCAAGATCCCTGGCAATGCTAATAAACATGGGATACTATAGAGTATCCAATACCTCCGGTAATACCAGTAATCGTGGTGTTACTGGTATATTTTGTAGTATACCAACTACAATGGGAATACCAATAACCATGGTATACAAAGAATAGTAGTATACCAACATTATGGGAGAATACCAGTAACTATGGTATACTATAATGGGAATACCAGTAACCATGGTATACTTTATGGTATACCTACTATAATAGTATATCAGAACTATGGGAATACTGGTAACCATAGTATACGTTGTAGCATACTAACATTACTTGGAAAAGTAGTATACCAACACTATGGGAATACCATAGTATTGGTATCAGTATATCAATTATAATAGGAAAACCAATAACCATGGCATACGAAGAATGGAAGTATACCAACATTAAGGGGGAATACAGTAACCATGGTATACTCTGTAGTATACTAATACTACTGAGAATAGAAGTAATATATCGTAGTATAATCTGTAGTATACCAAGATTGGGAATAACGGTATACTCCATAGGATACCAAGACCACTTGCAATGCCTATAAACCTGGTATACTACAGAGTATACCAAGACCCCTGGTATTACTAATCGTGGTATTACTGGTATACTCTGTAGTATAGCAAGGACCCCTATGAATACCAGTAATCATGGTATTCTATCGAAAATACCAAGAATAATGGCATACCAACAATATGGGGAATAGTATTAATGATGGTAAATACTATGGTATACCAAGACTATTTGGAATAAATGGAATAATGGTATTCTTTATAGTAAAACAGTTGGATATATTAGCACCTCATCTCATTAACTGAAAACATAAATTGAAATAAAATAAAAGAAGTTGAGATAGATAAAACTAATATATTTCTTGAACTTTATTCCAGAAAAGTATATATGAGTAAAATTATTTCAGTAATCCAATGAATTAATTTGATACTATGCAAATTTCTAAGGCATTAAATGTATGTTAAGTGCTATTTGGAGGATTACTGAATGTTTTACGGTTGTGACCCTCTTGTCCACATATATCACATGTAACTTTTGATCTCTTAGATTTTTTTTCATGCAATTTTTTGTATCTCAATTTATGTGGCATTTCCCATTTGATCTTCCCTTTGGGTGGTAACAGCTCATACTTTGAGATTTCTGTAGGGATCTACCATGTAGTTTCATCAGGCATAGGATACACTGGTTCTTCATAAGTCTTCATTAAGTACTCTTTTATATAGTATACTGAGAAATATTGATATGGATCCATATTTAATTTTTTAATAATTTCTAAAGCATGCGGACATGGAAGTTCATTCAATTGAAATCTTTTGCACCTACACCTTCTTTCCTCCATACAGACAACATATCTACTACCTCCATCATATATTGTATACAACAAATTATTTGATGGTTTTACCCACATTATTAAAACGGCTTTATCAGTACTATATAAAAATTGTACCATAAACTGTTCTAGCGTAGTATCATATAAATTGAAATGTATCTAATAAGTATGGTCATAAAAATTATACCGTCATCTTTCGTGAAGAAATAAAGTTTTCTTGAAGCATATATTCCTACTTCTGTCCAAGCTTTATAAATGTTTCTGTTGCAAGCTTTTTGTTACTGTAGTTTCGCTCCTTAACCAAATTTGTCAAGAGATCTAGCAACGGAGTTACTGGGAGATCTCTTACAGACTTATTTGCTGAATTCATGGATTTAGCAATGTCAGATGTCATTATTGTTATTCTATTAACTTTTGAATGTGCTCTTGGCCATTTTCCATATCCAACATCAAATAGATATTCCTCTACCCTCTTATCAATTATTTCAATCTCTGCCATTTGGTAATTGAACTCGTTAATTGTGTATGCTTTGGCCATTTTGAAGAATATTTGCACAAGTTGATTATGACTCTTCTTGAAATTTGCCTTAATGTTATTCCAGGGGTGGAAAATACAGAAACAATAGGGTACCTATTGATAGATAGTAGAAACTGCATTTGGGATACACTCTCATGCCTATCTGACACTATGCACATAACATCCCTAAAGTCATATGTATTCCTGAATTGTCTGAAGACCATTCCGAGGATACATCATTTTCTGAATCAGCCACTGAATAAGCAAGAGGAAGAATTTTACCTACATAAAAAGATTTCAATTATTAAAAGTATGTCACCGATTTAAGAAAAAAACTTTATAAACAGTATAATATTTGATGGTCTATACTTATCAGATGCATCTTGTGTGCAAGCTGTGATTAAGATTCCTCTGTATGATGCTTTCAAGAAAGTCCCATCAACTACTAGAATAGGCTAACGATACTGCCATCCTTTAATTGCTGCATAAAGTTTCACAACTAGATACATGAAGCATCCATCTTCCGACTTGTGTAGCTTAGTAACAGATCCTGAATTTGTTACCTCCAACATATAAAGATATTTTAGCAATTTCACATATAAACTACTTGGGTTTCTTCTTATCATTTTAAGAGCCTTTTCCTTTGTTCTGCTTGCTTGCTTATAGGTCATGGTGACGTTATAGTCACTCAACATGTCACGTTGTATATCTCCAGAAATGTATACTAACTTTGGGTCAGTATGCTTATGTTTTACCATGTTCGCCATAGCTGTTAAAGTAGCCTGACGTGTATCAAATTTTTTCATCAACTGGGCATGCATGAAGTTTGTTGAAGTTTCTAACTTTGAGAACACGAGACTTGTTTAGCCTTGATGCTTTAAAACCTCAAGAACAATTTTGATATACACAATCAATGAAGTACCTATTATTATATAGGTATGATGTTAGTTTCTAACATATGCCAACTAAAATATGGTATATTATCACAACTCCGAAAGTTAACATTAAACAGTAAACCTAACTTGTTGAAACTAAGGCAACGAAAACTACATCGGGCAAAGCAGATTACATTATTCGCTAGTATTTTTGGTGACAGAATCAGGTGTTGGTAAACTTATTCAAATCCTAATCTCATACACACCTTCTAAAACATGATTTTCAAACTTTGAATTAGAAATTATTGTTGATTGCGTGGTATTTCATCACATTGCGTATAGTCTCATTGTCTTTGAATAACTGACCCACTTCAACCTTTTTGTGTAAAGCATTTATAATTATATTCATATATATCATTGGCTTCCATATTCTTTTCACTCTGTGATTTCCCTGTTGTTAACATATCAACATCTTCATCTTCATGGTGCGATGCTAAAAGCTGTCACATCCGAATTTGTCTCTTTCAACTTGATATACATCATTCAAAGCCATATCACTATTTACTGTTAATAGTGGATAACCGTCTTTAACAGTATACTTGATATCAACTGTAGCCGTAAACTCCTTATGAAGATACTTTGCAATCTAGAACTGAAAATCATCGAAATTCCAATTCCATTTGATTAACATACTATCAACTTCAAAATCTATAAATCGATAATCATCAGACCAATATCCACTGTGATGTAGCAACGTAGGTATTTGGACCATTGTTGTATTTCAGCTTTTAATCAAAAAATTTAATTCGAATTTGTTAGAGCGTCACTTTTCCCAAATTTTTCTCCCAAATTCGTATGCTCACCAACAAACGCTGACAGTAGGAAAGCAACGCACATATTTCAGCCATTGTTATATTTCATTTTTTAATCAAAAAAATTCTCCCAAATTTGTTAGAGCTTCAATTTTCTCCCAAATTTCTCTACTCACCAACAAACGTGCAGATAGTAGGAAAATTCTTATGTTTTATTTGGGTTTGCAATTTATATAATCCATAAGCACCGAGAAATACGCAGAAATTTAGAATTAATTTTGGGAAAAAAGTTTCATATTTTATGTATAGTTTGAGAGTAATATACTTGTCAAACAAAAGAGAGCAGACAAAGAGGAGTATCTTTTAAACAATTCAAAGCTCTTAGCCGTCGACTGCCGCTTTGAGAAAATATCTGTATATATTTCCTTTTGTTCAACGATCTTTGAAGTGAAAAGAAATACTACTGTCAAATGTCAATGGAAATAGTAATTAGCTTTGCAATTTTTATTGCGTCTATCCTAAGTCTTCTCTTCCTTTTCGATTTATTTGTAAGAAACAGAACAAAGACGTCAAATCTTCCTCCCGGCAGCTATGGATGGCCAGTGATCGGAGAAACTCTGGAGTTTCTCCGATCAAGACGGGACGGAAGCCCAGAGAAATTCGTGACGGACAGAATAGAGAAGTATCAGTCTCAAGTTTTCAAGACTTGTATAGTTGGTGAAAAAGTTGCTGTGTTATGTGGCCCTGCTGGAAATAAATTCTTGTTTGAAATGAGAATAAATTGGTCAATGTTTGGTGGCCAAGTTCTGTGAGACAGCTGCTTGGATCGTGTTTGTCTACTGTTTCTGGTGAAGAAGCTAAGCTAATGAGGAAGATGATGTCCTATTTTGTTAGCCCTGATGCTTTCTCTAAGCTATATATTAAGACCATGGAATTGAGCACTCAGCACCATATCAGGAATTATTGGCAAGGTACACTTCTTCTCTATATTACATTTTATGTTTGTTTTTAAGGGGTCATTTGGTTGATGTCAGGGCGGATGGGAATTCACCCTGAAAATTACATTGTATATATAAGGCAAAATATACTTTTTTTTAACCTCTATATATTATATTTTGAATTCCCTTGACATAGCCTAAAAACATAGTTTAGTAGTCAAGGAGTGTCAAAATCTTTGTGAGCTCATGGGTTCAATTCCCACTAGCTACAATCTCTTTTAATTTTTTTAATTATTTTTTTTGAACCCCCTTAACAATATCCTGCCTCTTTGAAATGATTAATTAATTCCTAAATAAATCTCGGGGAAGATGCTGTACAAGAAAAAATAATATTTGCCGTATAACTAATGCAGCAGTTGCTTGGTGGAATTACATAACACCTAGATTGAGTTCTGTATAAATTTATGTCTTAGTTTAGTTGCAGGATAAAATATGAAAAAAAATATATATATTTTATAATAGAAAATTAAACTATTTAAATACAAAAAAAAAAGGGCCCTTGTAAAGTAAGTAATGCATATATGAAAATTCCTAATTATTGATCATCGTATAATAATACTTTTATTATGAATCCTAGATAAGCAATCTCTACATAATAATCCCGCATAACCAATTAGTTGTATGTACCGAACGACTCCTAAATTCTTTCGAGTGGATGTAATGGAGTGTGATAAAACATATATGGCCACAGTAGATTGACAGTATGAAAGATTCAGTGAGTATACTTTGCAGCATATATCAAATTCATAATAAAATTAGAAATCCGTTTAAGTGCGACTTCCAACAAAAACGCGAAATTCATTGCTCTTTAACTATAAATTCTGGTTTTTGGTAAAATAAATTTATCTAAATAAAACCTTCATTTTGTAATACACCAAGGGGTCGTTTGGTACGTGGATAAGCAAAATTAATTTAGTATCGGCTTATGCCTTATCCCTTGTTTGGTTACTAATCCTGAGATAAGTTATTCCCATAATTAAAATTAGTACTAGGATAACTTGTACCTGTTAGAGAATGGAATAGTACTCCCTGGATAAGTTACAACAACAACAACAACAACCTAGTAAAATTCCACTAGTGGGGTCTGGGAAGGGTGGTGTGTACGCAGACCTTACCCCTACCCCGAAGGAGTAGAGAGGCTGTTTCCGAAAGACCCTCGGCTCAAGAAAATAAAAAGACAAAAGGAGACAATATTAGTATCACATCAGAAATCATAGGAAAAATATGAACAACATGAAATCCAGAAGAAAGATGCAAAGCAAAAGCGATAGCTAATAAATAGGCCATGCACTGGAAAGCGAAATAATAAGACACAACATTGCCACTAGCTATCTTAGACAAAACCCTACCAGACTACTCTCACAAAGGTACGAAGTAGGGCAAGGCTCAACTACCTACTAACCTACAACCCTAATACTCGACCTCACATCTTCCTATCAAGTGTCATGTCCTCGAAAATTTGAAGCCTTGCCATATCCTGCATGATCACCCTCCCTAATATTTCTTAGGCCGCCCTCTACCTCTTCTCGCGCCCTCCACAACCAGCCGCTCAAACCTCCTTACCGGAGCATCTGGGCTTCTCCTCTTAACATGCCCGAACCATTTGAGCTTGCTTCCCGCGTCTTGGCATCAATGGGAGCCACGTGCACATTCTCCCGAATAACATCATTTCTAATCTTATCCATCCTAGTGTGCCCGCACATCCACCTCAACATCCTCAGTTCTGCTACTTTCATCTTCTGGATATGTGAGTTCTTAACAGGCCAACACTCAGCCCCATACATCATGGCCGGTCTAACCACCGCTTTATAAAACTTACCTTTGAGTAACAGTGGCACTCTCTTATCACACAGGACTCCAGATGCTAACCTCCACTTCATCCATCCTACCCCAATACGGTGTGTGACATCCTTGTCGATCTCCTCTCCCCCCTGGATAACCGACCCAAGGTACTTGAAGCTGCCTCTACTTGGGATGACCTGTGATTCAAGCCTCACATCCACGCCCACTTCCCCTGGCTCAGCGCTGAACTTACACTCTAGGTATTTCGTCTTCGTCTTGCTCAGCTTGAAACCCTTAGACTCAAGAGCCTGTCTCCAAACCTCCAGCCTCTTGTTAATACCAGATCGCGACTCATCAATCAGAACTATGTCATCGGTGAATAGCATGCACCATGGCACCTCCCCTTGAATATGGTGTGTTAACGCGTCCATCACCAGGGCGAATAAGAATGGACTGAGCGCAGAACCTTGGTGTAACCCTATTACAACCGAAAAATGCTTAGAGTCGCCTCCTATTGTCCTAACCCGAGTCTTAGCCGCATCATACATGTCCTTAATTGCCTCTTACTGTCCTAACCCGAGTTTTAGCCCCATCATACATGTCCTTAATCCCTGGATAAGTTATCGCAGGATAAATTAATAAAATTGACAATCCTAGGATTAATACAACATACCAAACAGTCAATAAGAAATAATACCAGAATAACTAATCCCAGCATAACTAATCCCAATATAACTAATTCCAACATAACTAATTCTAATATAACTTGTCTTCAAACTAAACGACCCCACTCCTTCTTCTCCCATTCAAACGAAAAGGAAAAGTGTTCGACAAAATTGTACATAGTTACAACAACAACAACAACAACAACAACAACGAAAACAACAACAATAACAACAATTCCAATATATTCTTATAAGTGGAGTATGGGGTATGGGGAGGGTAGTGTGTACGCAGACCTTATCCCAACCTTAAAAAAAAGGAATATTTCTGATAGATCCTCGACTCAAGAAAAATAGAAGAGAAGGGACAATGACAAGTAAACCTATCAGAGAACCAAGCAAAAACACAAACCAACCCTAGGTAGTGCAATAAAATTGTACATCGTTAGACTTGCATAATTAAAGAGACGTGCGAAAATTTTCTTAACTTAATTTCAGGTAGTATATTGACGTCTTGTAATTTATGATGTGCTTTGAAAGACCTCCACTAACCACACAAGTAGTGATAGCACAAGTTGAAATACATATTTTATGCTGTGTGTCTCACATTGGACGGTTGGAGGACCTCAACTAACCAAAGCAAAAGATAAGTAAAATATTTCATAGGCAATTATATCATCATAGTAGGTGTTTAAAAAGTTTGACAAGGTCATACCTTCCAAAATATACTTCGAGACTTAATTATCTACAAAAATTTGCAAACAATAGATTCAAGATTTGTTTTTAGGGCTTAAATGTTTGAATATGAAATTCTTATTTAGTTTGAAAAACTTTAGTTACAAAACTTCAACAACAAAATATTGAATGTGAAATTGTTGTAGTTTGAAAATGATTTAATAACTCGCTTTACAACATTCCAGTATCAAAAATTAATGATTAGAGATATTGAATATCTGTGAGGTTTTCATTGAGTTAATATTTGTAAAATTTCATTTCGATTCTTCACTTGTATTAATGTTGACCACTAGTATACGTTACTTTGATGGCATTTGAGCTGTAAGTTCACTTTTAATTCTCGTATTATGTGACCTTTGATTAGAATAAATGTTACGTGTCGAATTTTTCGAACACAATGTTAAATATATACTTCATCCGTCTTGATCTATCTGTCGTGATTTCTAAAAATAGTTATCTCTATTTATTTGCCATTTTAAAAGTTCAACAACAACAACAACCCAGTATTATCCCATACCGTGGGGTCTGGGGAGGGTAGTGTGTACGCATACCTTACCCCTACCTTGTGAGAATAGAGAAACTGTTTCCAATAGACCCTCGGCTTAGGAGAGCATAAGCACCACATTAATGAAAATATAGACAAGAAGGGACAGTACCAAAAATCCATATAAAAGCAGGAAAAAAAGCAACAAGATAGTAAGGTGATCAACAATGAAAGAAAACAACAGTTAGTCATAAAATCATAATACCAACAAAAAGCGAGATTGCGTGTCAATACTACTGTTATGAACACTCTAAACTATCTATTCTACTACCCTAATCCTTGACCTCCATACCTTCCTATCAAGGGTCATGTCCTCGGTCAGGTGAAGCTGCGTCATGTCTTGCATAATCACCTCTCTCCACCTCTTCTTTGGCCTACCTCTACCCCTCTGTAGGCCCTCCAAAACAATTACCCTTAGTAGTAATTGTTCTTGAAGGCTACAAACACCTCACTCATGGGTAATATTATGATTGTTCAAATACCAATAAAACGTGAATAAGGATAAAATAGTCAATAATACCTCATAAATATTACTCCCTCTGTTCCAATTTATGTGAACCTGTTTGACTGAGCACGGAGTTTAAGAAAAAATAAAAATATTTGGAATTTGTGGTCCTAAACAAGTCAAAAAGGAGCTCGTAGTATTTGTGTGGTTATAAAAGCTTCTCATTAAGGGTAGAATTGTAAGTTTAAGCTAAATTGTTTCCAAATTTAGAAAGGGATCATTCTTTTTGGAACGAACCAAAAAGGAAATAGATTCATATACACTAGAACGGAGGGAGTATATTTTTTTAAAGGGCATGTAAAACGAGAAAACGACAGATAATTAAAGACCGATGAAGTATAATATATCCATACAAATTTTGAAGTTTATTTATCTACATGAAGGTAAAGAGGAGTTGAAAGTCTTCCCAACTATCAAGTTACACACATTTGAGTTGGCATGTCGTCTATTCATGAGCCTAGAAGACACAAATCGCATTTCAAATCTCTTCAATCTGTTCAACATTTTCTTGAAAGGAGTCTTATCAGTGGCTCTGAATTTTCCTGGAACGAGATTTTATCATGCAAAGAAAGCAACAAATGCTATACGAAAAGAACTCGTATTGATTGTCAAGCAGAGAAGAGAGGCCTTAGAACAGAAATTATTAGTTTCTCCTCCCCAAGATCTTCTGTCACATTTGCTTCTATTTCCGGACGAGAACGGTAAATTCATGTCTGAATTGGAGTCAGCAAATAACATACTGTTGCTGCTCTTTGCTGGCCATGATACTACCAGTGTTACTTTAACACTGGTGATGAAGTATCTTGGAGAGTTGCCTCATGTTTACGAGAAAGTTTTGCAAGGTCAGTATGTCATGTGTAATTATCCACACCTCCTCCCCCCACCCACCCACGCCCCCCAAAAAAAATGTGAATATAATATTCCCTATGTTTCATTTTAAATGACACGCTTTCCTTATTAGTTTGTTCCAGAAAATGACAAATTTCTATTTTTGGAAACAATTTAATGTTAAACTTTTCATTTTACTCACTTTACCCTTAACGAAAAGCTTTTATAATCACGCAAATGTCATGACCCCATAAAGCTTTGCCCCTTTAGCTTTTAGGATCACATATTTCAAAAGTCTTCTTTTTTTCTAAATTAAACTTTGTGTCAAGTCAAACAACATTATCTAAATTGAAACAGAGGGAGTAAATTAACAACCCGTTTGGCCAAGCTGAAAAAATCAGTTTATTTTGAAAAGTGCTCTTTTTCGGAAGTGCTTTTTTCAAAAGTACGTTTGGTGAAAAGTAGTTTGTGTTTGGCTAATTAATTTGAAAAGCACTTCTAAGCAGCAATTAGTGTTTGGCCAAGCTTTTAAAAAGTGTTTATAGTATTTTTTTCTCAAAAATGCTTCTCAAAAAAGTGCTTCTGGGAAGAAACTACTTTTTTCTGCTTCTCCAAAATTGCTTTTGTTTCTACTCTAAAGCACTTTTTTTTTCAAAAAATTTGGCCAAACAGTTCAACTTTAAAAAAAAAAAAAACTTTTTATTTTTATTTTTAAAAATGCTTTTCAGCTTGGAGAAACTTGGCCAAACAGGCTACTAGAGTATTGAAGTTTCATCTAAAAGTAGTTGTATTAATTTTTCTTTTGTCTTGATAATGAGAACAGAACAAAAAGAGATTGCATCATCAAAAGGAGGAAGGGAATACTTTAACTGGGATGATATACAGAAGATGAAGTATACGTGGGATGTAGTGTCTGAAGTTCTCAGGCTAACATCACCAATCACTGGAAGTTTCAGAGAAGCACTAGTAGATTTGAACTACCAAGGTTACATCATTCCAAAAGGATGGAAGGTACTTTATTAGATTTACACTTTTACTTGATCAAAAGATTATATGGTTTAAATTGGAAGGGCAGATTTTTTCAGTCTAAAACTCAAAAGGCATAAGTAGATGATATATATGAACTTGCTCTTGAACACTATTCCCTTCAATTAAACATCTTCAACATGCTTTGGAACAATTTGATCAATGTTAATTTCTAAGTTTTCTTAAACCGGGTGACGGGAAAAATGACCAAGATCAAACAATGTAGTAATGCATTCCCTTTTTTGATTTAAATAAAAAGTCTTATTTGGAAGTATTTAGGCATGTTATATGTCAGCGGAAAATGTTGAGAACTTCTAGTGCGAGATAAACTTCTTTTTTTCCATATAATATTGTATTGACAGGGGAAGTAACATGGACAGTGGTAATTTGTATAATTGACCTCAACTTATCTGGAATTACGGTGCATTTGATGGCCGGACCAAAGTGCATGTCCACTCTTTTAGCTTAGATTGTGATTTACAATGTATCCTCAATATAATAGACAAGTATAATTCACTTGCTATGCGCAAAACTAAATGATGGCTTGATATGATGCAACAGCTATATTGGAACGGCGCTGTAACACACATGGACCCTAAGTTCTTTCCAAAAGCCAAAAGCTTTGATCCATCAAGATTTGAAGGAGCGGGGCCGACGCCATTTTCATATGTTCCATTCGGGGGAGGGCCTAGAATGTGCTTGGGCAAAGAGTTTGCGCGGCTGGAGATTCTTGTTTTTATCCACAACATAGTCAAAGATTTCAGATGGAAACTATTGATTCCAAATGAGAAAATAGAATATGATCCCATGCCCACCCCAATTGAAGGACTTCCAGTCCTTCTTCAACCTCACAGCCCTTAAAAGAGTTTGCTTTAACTTCCCTCTCATTATATTCTGATTGATGTTAAGAGAAAAGAAGATACTATCAGAAACAAATATTAGTTCTATATGAGATATGTAAAAGGTAAAAAATAGCTTCTGATGAGTGTGGATGGATCCTCATTTCGTATTTAACTCTTTTTTTTCTCTTTAGTTTATCATTCTGGTAAAAACTCATGTAGTAATGTCCAAGCAAAAGATAGCTGTAATTGATTTGTCACAGTTCATAGCACGGCTGTAGCTGGCTTATGAATCTATTTGAGAACTTAGTTACTGTTGGTATTACTGTGTTCAAAATCAAAAAATCAGATAAGCAAACAAACGTTAGTTCAATAAACAAATCGTAAAATAATTTCGAGCCCACTGAATTCACAGTGTGTCCTTAAGGAATTTAATCCCTTCACTGTTGCCTAAGGTATACGGATTAATTCCCCCCAGGATAGAACGGAATAACTATTCTGTGATTGCGGCACTTCAAATCACAGAACTTTAGTGAACTCAACAAACGGAGCAAATCACACTTGACACTTATGTTTATTTAGAAAATAATGCAACAATGTAGAAAATAGGGGAGAAGATTTCAGTTTTTCCATATGTGAAAAATGAGGCCAAGCCTCTAAATTTATAGACAATGAAAGAGTGAGATGAAGAGGTGCAATCCAAGAGGTGCCTCTTCCATTTCCCATTCATGCCCCTTAATAGATAAAACGCAACAATCCTCCACATGAATGGGGAATGGACATATGTGAAAAAACATGCATGAAAATACTATGTGATTGCAAGTAAGGATTAATCGCATCTGGATAAGTAGGTTTCCCTTTGAACTTTCCGTAGTGAACTTATGTCGGATATACTCGGTCAATTGGTAGATTTGATATCTTTGAACCGTCGAACTTTGGTGTATACCTAGACAATCATAAGTTACACAATCAATTATTAACCGTCTTTGGTTCTCACGGTTGTGTTCGTTTCAGCCATGAACACCGCCTGGTTTCATGTGTGCTTAGAGAATGGGCCTTTACTTTCATTCCCCTTAAAGCGGCTTACACTTTACACTCAGATAGGTGATTTCTAAACGTGTAATCTTATGGACACATTATCTGGTCATATCCTGCCAGACTTAGCAAATCATTAAAAAGCTTTAAGTTTATTGACTCATCAAAAAGCCTTAATGCTTTACCTTGATTTCTGAACATTGTCTTCATCACGAGAATGGGTTGAGTTATTTGACAATGTTTGAACTGTCATTCATAACTTTGTTTGATCTCTTTGAACCTAGCTCTTGAGGTCTCCAGTCTGCTAGGTAGAGTTACCGCCATAATGACTTGTCCTAGGCCTTAGCCCCATTCTCTTCCATGATCTTTCAACTGCCTCTCTAGATAGGCCTTTTATAAGTGGATCTGACACGTTATCTCTTGACTTTACGTAGACAATCGTGATAGCACCACTAGAGAGTAGTTGTCTAACAGTATTGTGTCTCCGTCGAATGTGACGAGATTTTCCATTATGCATAACGCTCCCTGCCCTGCCTATTGCCGCTTGAATATCACAATGTATACATATAGGTGCCAAAGGTTTGTGCCAAAATGGAATATCTTTCAAGAAATTCTGGAGCCATTCAGTTTCTTCACCGGCCTTGTGTAAGGCTATAAACTCAGCCTCCACTGTAGAGCGGTCAATGCACATTTATTCGGACAATTTTCAGGACATCGCTCCTCCACCAACTATTTAGAATTGGTTGAACCGGTGATTGATCTCGCCCAACTATGCCTTCTAAAAGACAAAACGGTCGTTGCAAATATAATCCGGTTTTAACTTCGGAGTCGAATCCACAGGGAACTAAGCTATCTATTACAACTCTTTGGCAATGCTATTATCAACTCAACCAATTTCTAGATGCAAGATTTTTATCAATCAATCTTGGGTTTTTTTTTCATTTAACTACTTCAAATAATATTAGAAATAACAATATGCTAGATTAAAGATAATTCAATGGTAAAAGGTCTAGGGCAGTGATTTCCCCAATTGCTAGTTTAGGTCTTGACTCTTTCGCTATAATCTCGCCGTAATACTCTATGAGGATTAAGAGCTATGGGTTATCATAATTATCTCTCGATCAACTACGATAATATACTAGAGCATTCTCTCGAACTACTCTAGCTGACAATATATGCAGCTCTAATTTATCCCACCAAAGCTTCGTTATCTCTAAACCCACTTGTAAGTTCAAGTAATGAATCTCTTCAATTACCCAAAAGTGATGTTGTTCAACAGCATTCTAACCTAATATTCTTTCTCAAGCAATAAAAGGTAATTAGACACGATTAATCAAGGGCCCATTCAATCAATCACCATACAAAATGTAGTTGAACAATCATATAATAAATCCGGCTCGATTATAACAATTTGAGTCAAAACTTCAACCAACAATTGGTTCCATCAACCCTAGATAATTATTTAGCTACTCATAACAAAATAAGATAAAACTACAAAGTTGGTAATAATGTATAATTGCAAGAATTAAAAGGAGATAGAAAAACTCTAATGTTTGGTTGATCTTCTCACACTTGTTCTTGCCTCCAAACTAGTCTAAAAACAAGCTTAATCTCGTCTTAGGCGAGCTTCTAAAGTTTATAAGGGTTTGGAACAAGTTTTCTCCGAATTACACTTTGGTCCCCAATTTTCTGGCAATTGAACAGTTCACCGCGGCCGCGGCAAGATCGCGGCAAGACCGCGGTGAAGGCTGAACATTCTGCCTCGCGTAATTGTCTGTCGCGGTTCAATCGCGGTGGATTTCACCTCAGTCCATTTTTGCTTCTTTATGCTCGGGTGCTTCTTAATTGGTCGTTTTCTTCACATTATTGACTCCAAAACATTCCATAGTGCTTCCTCACTTAGATTATTCTCTGCAAAGCAAAAGAACACCAATTAGAGCCTTTTGTTATCAATTCGTCTATAAAACAACAATAAAACATGGTAATATTAAGGTGTAAATATCATCTATATAGCCTAATATCAACACCCCACACTTAAATCATTGCTAGTCCTCTAGCAATCCACCATACTCTATCAAACTTCCTTCCCTAAGCTTTTCCCTTAACGAATCACACCTTGAACAATTACCAAAGTTGCACCTAGTAGTGAACAACCTTTGCCTCAGAAGTCGAATCTCTCGTACCATGCAATATTCGCACTTACTCAAACTACTCTATACAGAAGTCAAGACTTACCTTTCCTTTGTGAATCACATGCCCTCACATCACACAAGAGAGTAGTTCCACAATTAATATGATTAAAAACAATTTGGAACTCAGATGGACAAAATTCGCTCACTCTCCAAAAGAACATTCACATGCCACAAAGATGCACCATAGGCTTGCCCGTAGTGTAATACTCTACTAATCGAGCCTAACCAGTCTAAGATCAATAGGACTTCATTTGGTTGTAATGTAAGCTAAGGGATGGGTAGGATATATTTGGATATAGTGACTAACCTCCCTAAGCACTTCTAATACAGAACACATTAACATTCCATATCATTCTTATGTCAACCACGCATTCCCCACAATTTATTTATAACATCCCATTCCTTTAGGTGCATTTGTATCAAGCTACAACTTATCAACTACTACATTTATTCACAAATTTTTTTTCGTGGCGCTTCTTCTTTTATTCTTCAAAACTGCACCTTTTCTCTATTTCATTGGCTCCACTCAAAACCAAACCACCACCCCACACTTTAACTTTTGCATATGTTAAGGCCATTCAAGTGCTCATGGGAGGTAAAGGGGTTCAAACAGAAGGCTATTCAAACAATTGGGTAAGGTCCGCAATGTGGTTGCCAAAGAAATAGGCTTATAGGCTCAACGGGGTTAACTACGATGTATTACATTCAGGTGGGTTTACGTTATATATCTGGCTTACAAAGAAATGCCTATATCACTTCTAAGACTGAATGAAGCTACTATTTCGCTTTGCAAACACACAGGGCAAGTTCTAAGCATCAAATGTAAAGCATAGAATACAGTATAGCTCACACACACATGGCATATGACTCACTCCAGATTGATTTATCAAGACATTCTCTTTTGAGTGTTCAAGTTAGTTACAAACATACAACTTTAAGGCACTTTAGCAAGAGTCAACCATTGAGACTAGGCGTTACACTCTAGTGTCGATTGTGTTCAGGTGTATTAACGCCAAGGGATTCTCTTTCTATTTCAGCTCGTAGCCCATCAATGCTAACTAAAACTAAAAACAAAATAAACAAAAATTACCTATACCCGGTTCAAGCTAAACCCTTGGAAAAGAACCGTGGCCCAAAGAAAAACCAAGGGAGAGTTACTATACTACCTAAAATTTAAAAAAAATAAAAAATCTTTTTGGTATTTTCTCTAGACTTCCCTCAAGAACTGTCTCAATTTATCCGTCATCAGGAAGAGTCCTTATATTCTCTTTTTTTTTCGACTCATGTCCCTCAAGAGACCTGTCGAAAGGTGTCCGTCTTTGGGCCAAGTCGAAGTTAATTACATGACCCTACTATGCCAATCACACAAAAATAAAGCAGCATCATACAGAGTTACACAATCTATTTACAACAACAGCCATCCCCCACCCCCCACTTAAAAATATGGCATGTCCCCATGTCAACAAATAAAGAGCAGAGTAAGGAAGGGGGACTTCCCTGAAGATCAATCCTGATCAGAGACAGTGCCGGGATCGAGGTGACATGCTCGTCCTAGTGCTCGAAGCCATCCCATAATCTTCTTCTCCGACTTTGCCTGTTGAGTGGTCAGAGTGTCAACTCTGGTGCCCAAGTCTGTGACAGAAGTGTGGAGACCAGCCATTTCCTGCTCCAGGGCTGTCAGGCGGGTACTTCGGCGTGGCTGTGATGTGCCCGCCTCTTCAACTCTCGTGGGTGGTGGGACCTCAGCTGCCTCAGCATCATCATCATCAGATTCATCATCCGATTCATCAACATTCACCACCGGCTCCATCCCAATTCTGATTTTTCTTACCAGGAATGGGGCTTTCAGTGGCAATTTCCCATCAACTCTAAGGTTTTCAATGACTCTAGCAAGACAGCACAACTTGGTGACTAGAGAAGGGAAGTATAAGCCTTTGAGTAACTCGGGTGATCTAATGAACATCTCGTCATGGAGGAGCCGGGTGTCACGCCCCAGAATCTGAGGAGCGCGATCGGCGCTCAATCGGGTGAACCCGACGGAGCAAGCCTTACCGAGCACTTTCTACCCCAAATCAATATGGATGCGGGACTCATGCCTTTGATTAATTTAGACGATAACACACGGTGTACACCACATTATTGGTTCACTTCATATCATAAAAATTTACCGTACATAAGATAGCTTCAAGGATTCTATTAGGGTTACAGCTTAAGGAGATTACAAGGTTAGGATTACAACATATACATACAGCGGATTCCCCGGGCACCCGTACATAACCCACACTAGTGTCTTTGGATCCTCTAAGGATACAACAGATAAGCATGACTAGGCCGGCAACAAGGCCCCGGCTATACCTCAAAAGTGAAAGCTGTAATAACAAAAGATACACCATATGGCCCCATAGAAGAAAAGGGGCTCACCGAGACTTTGAGTAGAAGAAACGCTCCGCTACACACGGTCGGCACCGTCCACTATGGAGCCACCTACAATCATAACACGAATGTAGTGCCCCCGGCAAAAAGGGACGTCAGTACATTTGAATTGTACTGGTATGTATAACTAAACACCATTTTACTAGAAAGAACTACCAAATAGATACAAGCAAATAATATGGGCAAATCAAAGAAGCAATTCATATAATCTTTCATACAATTTCCACAACATTGATTAGGGCATTTCTGTCACGTGTTCACCACTGTTCTCATTACCACCGCTATCCCAAGCGGAGTCCGATCACGACCCGACCGGCTAGGTCACCTCATTGGAGGCATTACTCTCAATCAATATTTCATTTCCTTTATCCGAAATCCAATATCAGCACATTACCACCATGTGTGCGGCAATGATGTCCGATCACGACCCGATCGGCTAGGTCACCTCGTTAGAGGCATTTCTCCATTCTCATTAGCCAACACTTCAAATCTTTATTCCACACATAACATAACAATTCGTGGGGCACTCATGGCCACCATCATCACATCGTTTCCCTTTTTTTTATATTCATTTTACAAGTTGTGAACATATACACATATATTGAGGATACTTCAAATTGCAATCACAGGTAAATGAGCACATAGCTAGCATGAATAATTCTTTGTTCCAATGTTGGCTTATAGCCCAAGTATTTCCACACATAACTGTACTTTCCATCATTATCAAATTGTCAAGATTGGCACATTATTCACGTTGGGGCACATCCTTCACGAATATGTACAGATAATTGCATATCAATTAATGCTTAATAACAAGCAATATGCTAACCAATTCAACTCTTACCATGCTTTCATAAATGACAACGGAGCTCAATTTCTAATAAAAAGGGATTTTAGCCATACATACCTGGGGTTGAGTCCCTTTTTAATTTCTACTTCCAATTCACCAAATAATCTAGCAACATCCATATAGTGCACAAATTAATACGCATAACTTAAATTCAAGCTTCACAACCACTACCCGAACATATCTAGGTTACTAGCCCCTTCTTTGCACAAGTCTTTGCTCTCACCCAATTACTCCCACTAGGTTCTAGGTTTTAGTAGACATGCATGCACAATTTTAACCACTATTTTCAAGAACCAATGCATGAGACTTCCTCCCCTTAGATTAAACCAGAATTTAAATGAAAATGGTTAGGGATTTTACCTGCAAGAATGGGGATGAAGATAATTGCTTTGAAATTTCCCCCGCCCGGATAGTTTTCAAGGATCAAATTTGAAGAAGGTGGCTTTCTCTCTCAAGAACCCTCTCTCCCTCACTCTTATTTGTTCGGAAGCTTGTTAACAATGAGGGGGTTGGGGTGTTTTATTAAAAGGGGGTCGGGGTTAAAATTTAGAAAATAAAAAGAAAAAGAAAAAAAAAGAAGCCGAGCAAGATCTGCGGTCGCATTCTGCGATCGCAGAGTTAAAATGCGGTCCGCAGATTGGACCGCAGAATTGCCTCCAAAACTCTGAGGATTCTGTTTGGGTCAGCGACAGGAATGCGGTCCGCATTCATGTTCTGCGGTCGCATAGTGCACCGCAGAACTGACATTCACAAAATTCAAAGGAGAATATGCGACGACTATGCGGTCCGCATTCATGTTCTGCGGTCGCATAGTGCACCGCAGAACTGACATTCACAAAATTCAAAGGAGAATATGCGACGACTATGCGGTCCGCATATTTGTTATGCGATCGCATAATAGACCGCATTTTCAACATTAATTTTGACAACTCTACTGTTCCGCTCTGCGGTAGAAATGCGGTCCGTATATCAATTATGCGGTCGCATTTTGGACCTCATCTTGACCTCACGTTTTAACCAAACCACTGTTTCGTTATGCGGTGGTAATGCGGTCCACATATTGGATCTGCGACCGCATTCTGGGCCGCATAATGGCATTTTTTTGGAAAATTGATTCTTTTGATTTTTAAAAGCTTAGATCAATACCAAAGGTCCGAACCGCGGCGAGCCTGCGAGCCGCGAAGAATTCTACACATTCCTAACATGTGTTCGGAGCCGACACCACAAGATTCTGGTTTATGAGCCAAAAATTTTACGGGGCCTCACACCGGGCCACATCAAAATCCATGTGGGTCATGAAACAGTAGATCGCTGCCGCTCGTGGTTGATTGACATCGGTCGTATTGCTGGAGGGCAACAACCGACTATTGATAATTGTGAGCCAACACTTAGCCTCCCAATTGAGAGACTGGGAGTTAAGTGTGATCCGGTGCTTTATCCATATATATTCTCTGTCTGGCCCACAGATAGTCTCAAGAAGAGTTGCCCACAAGGCACTTGATCGGCTATAAGTACGATAAGCATCAGATTCCCCCCTGAACACTGGGAGCCGGTACACCCTGCGGATGGCCTCGATGGATGCATTTACCCGGGTATTGCGTATAGTGACAACCCCATTCTCATGTTCCGGGCAGTTAGCATAGAATTCCCTTACCATCAGAACATTAGCCTCCTCTGGTTCCTCAATGAAGATGTCCAGCTGACACCTCCTCAACTCATGAAAGATATTCGGGCATTCCACCTCTAAGGCTTCCCGGTCAATATGCACCTCATGTATCAATTTCTTAGATGCCTTTGCATTGTACCTATCCTCCGCCGGTTTGGAGACAAACCTGGTGCGGTCAAACTGAGCCGCACTAGCTTGACCCCTAGCTCTTGAGGAACTTCCCGGTCCACTAGCGGAGGATCCGGTGTTGCGTCTCTTCCTAGATGGATTCATTTAACCTGTCAAACAGAGAAACGCCTATCAGTGAAGGTGTGAGATGTGTGAACTATGGGTGGTTACTCAGACTTCACCACAACCATGTCACATTAGCCCTTATAACTCCATTGGAGCAATTCCCAATACACCTTGTGAGGAAGACAATTCCTCACACATATAGCCTATATGGATACTTCAATGTTTTCCCTAAGTCACAAGATGTGCTACACCATTACACCCCATAACAATTAGTTCAACACCCACAAATATACATCTCTCCACCACGTTATATACATAATCCCTTCACAAGTAACTATAAAAAAACGAAATTCAAAAGAAAAAAGAAGAAAAATAACAAAAATCTACTAAAGTTACTACACAATTAAAAACAATAAGCTAGCATACTACTACAACACAATACAAAAGAAAAGGTAGGGGGGAAGTTACATACCTTTGATGGAAGAAAGAGTGAGAGGAATGGAGATGGGGGGGGGCGGTAGTATGAGTGAAGAAGAAGAAGAAGAGAGGATGAATTTGGGAGGTTAGGGTTTAGAGAGAGAGAAGATGGTGGAATGAAGGGGTTGGGCGGGTGGGTTTTGTTTTTAATTAGGGATTAGAATTTGTAAAATAAAAGAAGAATAAAGAAAGAAAAAAAGAAAAAATATTAAATAAAAAAAATACTTACTTGGTACCCACCGTGGTCGCGGTGGGTTAAATAACGTGAGGCAGTGTAATTGCCTTTCACCATGGTCCCACCGCAATCGCGGTGGGTTGGATAATTTTGAGGCAGAATCCTCGCCTCTCACCGCGGTCCTGCTGCGGCCGCGGTGCTGCCCAGTTTTTTTTTATTTTTTATAATCATGGTTACATACACGAATGAAACACAACAATCGTGGGTTGCCTCCCACGCAACGCCTGATTTAACGTTGCAGCACGACGCAGGCTCGGAGCATCACTCCTCATTCACGTACTGGGGCTCTTCCAACATTATTATCTCTCGGTCCCCTTTCTCATTTGCCATTCCAAGGTAGTGTTTCAACCTCTGACCATTCACTGTGAACTTATTCGTCCCATCCTCTGATTCAATCTCGACAGCTCCACTTGGTAACATTTGCACCACTCTGAAGGGTCCTGACCATCAGGACTTCAACTTACCCGGAAACAATCTTCAATTTGGAGTTGTATAACAACACTAGCTCTCCGGATTTGAAGTTTCGGTCCACAATGTGCTTGTCATGCATCAGTTTCATCCGTTCTTTGTATAATCTTGCACTCTCGAATGCCTGGAACCTGAATTCCTCTAGCTCATGTAACCTAGTGACTCTGTTAGTGCTTGCGGTCTCCATGTCCAAGTTCAACTGTCGCAATGCCCAAAGTGCTTTGTGCTCAAGCTCTACCAGGAGGTGGCATGCCTTTCCAAACACCAACTTGTACGGTGACATACCAATTAATATTTTGAAGGTTGTGCGGTACGCCCACAATGCATCATCCAGCTTCCTTGCCCAATCAATCCTTGTTGCATTCACTGTTTTTGTAAGGACACTTTTAATCTCCCTGTTGGACACTTCAACTTTCCCGCTCGACTGTGGGTGGTACGGGGTGGTCACCTTATGATGAACTCCATACTTTTCCAACAGCCGTGCGAATGCTCTATTGCAGAAATGTGTTCCGCCATCACTGAGTATAGCTCTTGGGGTGCCAAAACATGTGAAAATATTCTTCTTCAAAAAGCATGTTACCCCTTTAGTATAATTGGTTGGGAGAGCCACTGCTTCGACCCACTTGGAGACATAGTCAACTGCTACCAATATGTACTTGTTACCATACGAGCTGACAAATGGCCCCATGAAGTCGATCCCCCACATATCAAAAACCTCCACCTCTTGAATTGTGATCATTGGCATCTCGTGTCTGCGAGATATGTTGCCTGTCCTTTGGCATTCATCGCAACTTTTGACCCAAGCATGGGCATCCTTGAATAGAGTTGGCCAATACAGGCCCGACTCCAACACCTTAGCTGCTGTCCGAATTCCTCCAAAGTGTCCACCATATGGTGAAGCATGGCAAGCCTGCGAAATAGAATTTTGATCTTTCTCGGGGATACACCACCGGATCATGTTATCTACGCAGATTTTAAACAATAGAGCTTCGTCCTAATAATAAGACCGATAATCACGAAAGAACTTTTTCTTTTGAATTGAGGAGAGTTCATGAGGTACAATACCACTTGCTAAATAATTAGCAATGTCAGCATACCACGGTGCCTCCTCCATTGTCATTACTAGTAACTGTTCATCCAGGAATGTCTCTGTTATATCCTCAACCTATACATTTTTTTCAGCTCCTTCCAACCTTGAGAGGTGGTCAGCTACTTGGTTCTCTGTCCCTTTTCTGTCACGTATCTCCAGATCGAATTCTTGTAACAGAAGAACCCAACGAATCAAGTGTGGCTTTGACTCCTTCTTTTCTATCAGGTACCTAATTGCTGCATGGTCAGTGTAAACAATAACTTTCGAGCCAATCAAGTATGACCTGAATTTGTCGAATGCAAAAACGACAACCAACATCTCTTTCTCCATCACGGTGTAATTGAGTTGTGCACCACTTAGTCTTCTGCTTGCGTAGTAAATCGGGTGCATCAGTTTATCTTTTTGCTGCCCCAAGACTGCTCCTATGGCGTAGTCACTTGCATCGCACATGAGCTCAAATGGTTGCTCCAAATTGGGTGCAACAATGATGGGTGCAGTCACCAATCTCTTCTTCAACTCCTCAAATGCTAACATGCAATCATTAGAAAACACAAAGGGGTGATCCTTTTCAAGGAGTTTACATAATGGGTTAGCAATCTTAGAGAAATCTTTTATGAATCGCCTGTAGAACCCGGCGTTCCCAAGGAAACTTCTCACTGCCTTGACTGAGGTAGGAGGTGGCAACTTCTCAATCACGTCAACCTTAGCATGGTCAACCTCAATTCCCTTACTGGACAGTCGATGCCCCAGGACTATCCCTTCTTGTACCATAAAATGACACTTCTCCCAGTTCAGTACTAAACTTGTCTTGACACATCTTTTGAGCACTCTTCTTAAGTTGTAAAGATAGTCCTCGAATGAATCCCCTACCACGGAGAAATCATCCATAAGAACCTCCATAATGTCCTCCGCCATGTCTATGAAAATGGCTAACATGCACCGTTGAAATGTCGCCGGTGCATTGCAAAGCCCAAAGGGCATTTTCCAAAAGGCGAATGCCATACGGACAAGTGAATGATGTTTTCTCTCTGTCTTCAGGGGCTATTGAGATCTGATTGTACCCCGAATATCCATCCAAGAAACAAAAGTGCGATCGCCCGACCGGCCTGTCTAATATTTGGTCAATGAATGGCAGAGGGAAGTGGTCTTTCCGGGTGGCTATGTTCAATTTCCGGTAATCTATGCAAATCTGCCATCCCGTGACCGTACGAGTTGAGATCAACTCATTGTTCTCATTTTGTACGATCGTCATTCCCCCCTTTTTCGGCACACATTGAACAGGGCTGACCCAATTGCTGGCAGAGATGGGGAAGATGATTCCCGCATCTAACCATTTGATCACTTCCTTCTTCACCACCTCTTTCATATTCGGGTTCAGCCTTCGTTAATGTTCTCTGGAAGGTTTGTGCCCTTCTTCCAAGAGAATCTTGTGCATACAGAAGGCTGGGCTAATACCCTTTATGTCTGCCATGGTCCAACCAATGGCAGTCTTACATTCCTGCAGTACCTGTAGGAGCTGCTCTACCTGCACATCTAGAAAAATGGATGATATAATAACATGCAAAGTAGAATCAGGCCCTAAGAAAACATACCTGAGGTGTGCTGGGAGCGGTTTCAGCTCCAGCTTGGGTGGTTCCTCTATTGATGGCGTTGCTGGAGGTGTAGCCCTTTTTTCTAACTCAAGGGACTCGAACTGAGGTTTCCTTTTCCAGAATCCTTGGCCTTCAAGTGCCATGAGCCACTCAGCTAACCCTTCACCATCCATCTCCTCTATATTTGTCAGGCAGGCCTCCAATGGATCTTTAGCAGTGAGGGTCACATCATCTTCGTGCAGGATCACATCCAGTGCCTCCACTAGGGAGAAATTAGCATATTCACTGGGTCTTTTCATGGATTGCTAAACGTTGAATATGACTTCTTCATCGTCCAGCCTCATTTTTAATTCCCCAGTTTCACAATCGATCAATTCTCTCCCAGTGGCTAAGAATGACCTCCCTAAAATGATAGGTATCTCCTCATCTACCTGACAATCAAGAATAACAAAGTCTGCAGGGAACACAAACTTCCTCACTTGTACCAACACATCATCAAGAACCCCAGTTGGCCTTTTAACCGTGCGTCAGCCAGTTGCAACAACATCAAAGTCGGTCTAGCTCTGCCAATGCCCAGTTTGGTGTATATAGCCAGAGGCATCAAAGTTATGCTGGCTCCTAAGTCACATAATGCCTTTGCAAAGGCATAACTCCTAATAGTGCATGGGATAGTAAAGCTACCTGGGTCAGACATCTTTTGAGCCATGGGTCTTGTCACTACTGCGCTGCAGGTCTGCGTCAGAGTTACTGTGGATAGGTCCTAAAAATCAAACTTCCGTGACATTAGGTCCTTCATCATCTTCGCATAGCCTGGAATCTCCCTTAAGGAATCCATCAAAGGAATATTCAACTGAATTTGACGCAGCATCTCCATGAATTTCCTGCATTGATCTTCCTTTTTTTGTTTTAGCAGTCTCTGAGGGAATGGTGTAGGTATCACCCTTTGTGCACTGTTTGCTGGCTTCTCTCTATTGGGGTTCTGTGGTACAAGAGGTACCACCTGTTTTGCAGGTTGTTCACTCACCTTAGCCTTACCCTTTTCATCCTGACCCTGTTCAACCACCACTTCAGTAAGTTCTGCTGGTCCATCTACCTCTAGTGGAACTGGAGCGGCTGGTGTAGTCTTTTTGCTGGCTTGTGCAACTTCCTGCTCTTTGTCTAAATCTCTCCCATTCTGGAGACTTACTGCCATCAACTGGTTCGGGTTTTTCTCCTTGGGGTTAATGTTTGTGTTCGCTGGCAATATTCCCTGGGGGCGATTTTTTAAAGCCATAGACAGCTGCCCCAACTGAGTTTCAATATTCTTTATAGCTGAATCATGCACTGCCAACTTTTCCTGCATCTTACCATTTGTCCCGATGAGTTGCTAAAGCATAACCCTGATCTCTACCATGTTATTATCTTGCTGTTGGGGAGGTGGTTGATATGTCAACTGTTGCTGGTTCTGCTGTGGATAGCCCTGTTGTCTCTAATAAGGTACTGGCACCATTTGGCCTTGGGGTTGCATACCTCCAGGCTGTGGCATGTTTGGTCTGTATTGCTGATTTGGTGCCGGTCTCCACTGCTGTCCTCCTTGTCTCTGATCCCCAAAGTTGTTGACATAATTCATATCTTCTCTTACCCCTTTATTGTCACCTTCTCCACTCCATGAACACACATAAGACTGATTAACACAGGGTGTACACAGTCCTCCATTTGTTGTGTCAATAATATGCACCTGCTTTGTACCCATCTCATCAATCTTTTTTGTCAATATACTCATCTGAGTCATGAGTGTGGCTATGTTCTCTGCATGAGAATTATTTGGGTCAAGAAGAACTAAATGTACTATGGGTGCTAGTGTTGTACCTCTAGTCATCCACCCCGAATTCTGGGACATCTTGTCAAGAAGGACTTTGCACTCGATGAATGTCTTACTCAAAAATGCACCTCCAGCTGAAGCATCCACATTGGCCTTTAGATTGTCAACTAACCCCATGTAGAACCTCTGGCCGAGCATCTGGTCTGGAATACCATGGTGAGGACACTTCACTAGCATCCCTTTGAATCTTTCCCAAGTTTCCTGCAAGGTCTCAGTCGGCTGTTGCTTGTACTGCAATATTTCATCAATCTGCATTGCAGTCTTATTGGGCGGGTAGAACTTATTCAGGAACTGCTTGACTAATTCCTCCAAGGTGACAATGGAATTTACAGGGACCGAATTCAACTAAGTTTGAGCTTCCCCAGTCATAGAGAACGGGAACAGTAACAACTTGATAGCTTCCGGGGTCATATTAGGCTGCCTTTGGGTCACACAATTCGATAGAAATTTTTTCAAGTGTTGGTGAAGGTCTTCAATGTGTGACCCGGAGAATAATCCCTTATTCTGCAGAAGATGCAGCATGTTGTTGGTGATCTGGAATGTCTTCGCTTGAATTGGGGGCACATCTATGGCAGCCGCCAGGTTGTCAGCTGTAAGCTGTGTCCAATCATAAAGTACAGCTTCTGGAACAAGAGGTGCCACTATTCTAGCGTTTGGGGCAACTGGCTCGTCCCCGATATTTCCATTGACGTTCTCCATGTCACCCATTTCAATTTCAAGCTGGTGTGGTTGTTGTGATTGTTGGATCCTCTTGTTAGCACGGTTCAATGCCCTGAATGTTTTCTCGGGGTCTGAGAGTCCTTCTAGCAGTTCTCCAGTCCTCGAAGAATTTCTAGGCATACGCCTGAATTCCACAAGAGTTCAAACATGAGAATTTCAATGAAAAGATTGTTTAACACCTTCAAAAATTGATTTAAACTAATAATTCTAACACTACTTCTAAGTTGTAATAAATAACACCATTAATTCCCCGGCAACGACGCCAAAATTTGATCACGCCCAACTATGCCTTCTAAAAGACAAAGCGGTCGTTGCAAATATATTCCGATTTTAAGTCCGGAGTCGAATCCTCAGGGAACTAACCTATCTATTACAACTCTTTGGCAATGCTATTATCAACTCAACCAATTTCTAGATACAAGATTTTTATCAATCAATTTTGGGTTTTGTTAACTACTTAAAATAATATTAGAAATAACAATATGCCAGATTAAAGATAATTCAATGGTAAAATGGTCTAGGGCAGTGATTTCCCCAATTGCTAGTTTAGGTCTTGACTCCTTCACTATAATCTCGCCGTAATACTCTATGAGGATTAAGAGCTATGGTTTAATGAAATTATATCTCTATCAACTACGATAATTTACTAGAGCATTCTCTAGAACTACTCTAGCTGACAATATGTGCAGCTCTAATTTATCCTACCAAAGTTTCGTTATCTCTAAACCCACTTTTAAGTTCAAGTAATGAATCTCTTCAATTACCCAAAAGTGGTGTTGTTCAACAGCATTCTAACCTAATATTCTTTCTCAAGCAATAGAAGGTAATTAGACACGATTAATCAAGGGCCCATTCAATTAATCACCATACAAAACGTAGTTGAACAATCATACAATTAATCCGGCTCGATTATAACAAGTTGAGTCAAAACTTCAACCAACAATTAGTTCCATCAACCCTAGATAATTTTTTAGCTACTCATAACAAAATAAGATAAAACTACAAAGTTGTTCACAATGTATAATTACAAGAATTAAAAGGAGATAAAAAAACTCTAATGTTTGGTTGATCTTCTCACACTTGTTTTTGCCTCCAAAGTAGTCTAAAAACAAGCTTAATTATTTCTCGGGCGAGCTTCTAAAGTTTATAAGGATTTGGAACAAGTTTTCCCCGAATTACACTTTGGTCCCCAATTTTCTAGCAATTGAACAGTTCACCGCGGTCGCGGCAAGACCACGACGCGACCGCAGTGAAGGCTGAACATTCTGCCTCGCGTAATTGTCTGCCGCGGTTCCACCGTGGTCGCGGTGGATCTCACCTCAGTCCATTTTTGCTTCTTTATGCTCGGGTGCTTCTTGATTGGGCGTTTTCTTCACATTATTGACTCCAAAACACTCTGTAGTGCTTCCTCACTTAGTTAATTCCCTGCAAAGCAAAACAACACCAATTAGAGCATTTTATTATCAATTCGCCTATAAAACAACAATAAAGCATGGTAATATTAAGGTATAAATATCATCTATATAGCCTAATATCAGGTCTCCACTCCCTAGTTAATAATTTTCCAACAGTTGATGATATTTTAGACATAGGGTCTCCACTCCCTAGTCGCTTTTCCAACATAGGGTCTCCACTCCCTAGTTGATTTTATTTTAGCCATAGGGTCTCCACTCCCTAGTCACATTTCAAACATAGGGTCTCCACTCCCTAGTTGAATTTGCTTCAGACATAGGGTCTCCACTCCCTAGTCACGTTTTCAACATAGGGTCTCTACTCCCTAGTTGATTTTACTTTAGACATAGGGTCTCCACTCCCTAGTTGATTTTTTTTATACATAGGGTGTCCACTCCCTACTCTGCTTTTCCAACATAGGGTCTGCACTCCCTAGTTTAATTTATTTTAGACATAGGGTCTCCACTTCCTAGTCGCGTTTCCAACATAGGGTCTCCACTCCCTAGTCACTTTTCCAACATAGGGTCTCCTCTCCCTAGTTGATTTTACTTTAGACATAGGGTCTCCATTCCCTAGTCTGCTTTTCCAACATAGGGTACATAGGGTCTCCACTCCCTAGTTGATTTTATTTTAGACATGGGATCTCCACTCCCTAGTCGCTTTTCCAACATAGGGTCTCAACTCCCTAGTTGATTTTATTTTAGACATAGGGTCTCCACTCCCTAGTCTCTTTTCCAACATAGGGTCTCAACTCCCTAGTTGATTTTATTTTAGACATAGGGTCTCCACTCCCTAGTCTCTTTTCCAACATAGGGTCTCCACTACCTAGTTGATGATTTTCCAACATAGGGTCTCCACTCCCTAGTTGATGATATTTTAGACATAGGGTCTCCACTCCCTAGTCTCTTTTCCAACATAGGGTCTCCACTCCCTAGTTGATGATATTTTAGACATAGGGTCTCCACTCCCTAGTCTGCTTTTCCAACATAGGGTCTCCACTCCCTACTTGAGTTTATTTTGGACATAGGGTCTCCACTCCCTAGTCGCGTTTCCAACATAGGGTCTCCACTCCCTAGTCACTTTTCAAACATAGGGTCTCCTCTCCCTTGTTGATTTTACTTTAGACATAGGGTCTCCACTTCCTAGTCTGCTTTTCCAACATTGGGTCTCCACTCCCTAGTTGATTTTATTTTAGACATAGGGTCTCCACTCCCTAGTCTGCTTTTCCAACATAGGGTCTCCACTCCCTAGTTGATGTTTTAGTTTAGACATAGGGTCTCCACTCCCTAGTTGATGCTTTTTTTTAGACATAGGGTCTCAACTCCCTAGTTTGCTTTTCTAACATAGGGCCTCCACTCCCTAGTTGATTTTATTTAGACATAGGGTCTCCACTCCCTAGTCGTTTTTCCAACATCGGGTCTCCACTCTCTAGTTGGCTTTATTTTTAGACATAGATTCTCACTCTCTAGTTGATTTTATTTTAGACATAAAATCTCCACTCCCTAGTCGCTTTTCCAATATAGGGTCTCCACTTCCTGGTTGACTTCATGTTTTATTTTTAGATATAGGGTTTCCATTCGCTAATCTCTGTTTTCCTAGGGTACACCAATACCGACCTTTTATTGCTTTCAATAATTAAATAGTATAGAGTTTTTTCTACAAATAACCCACAAAATTTTTCTAGTGAAAACTAGGGCAGAAATTTTGTTCGTTCTTTTTTGTTTTGGTGCTTGAGTAGGTTATACTTCGAGGCACAGGGTTCGAAATGACCAAGGAGAAGTCTCAATCCAAAATAAAGAAAATAAAAAGAAAAGAAGTGAAACCAAAGTGCAAAAGCGGAGAAAAGATATAGACTGCTCAAGACATGACTGAAGTCACAAGCTTTGCATGTCCCGTCTTGATCCGAAAAGCTGGAGAAGAATGAACTAGCACCTGTGGCTAGCAAGCATCAAGGTTCAGATTAGAATCTGTATGAAGAACCAGCCAAGACTCAAGAGACTCATAGATAGAAATCTTGTAACTCGTAGTTGATAGGCCTAGTTAGTTTAGTTTTTCATTTTGAATATGGTGTAATAAGGAGCTCAGAGAGAGGGTAGGTAGAGCACTTTCGCCTTTTAAGCTTTGCTTTCTCGATCCACTACTATCTTACTAAAAAAAAAGAACTAGCAAGCAGTAAAACAACAGTAACAACAGTGAAATCACAGTTTCCCAGTAGTCCCAACTACCAAAACTTACAGAACTACACCGACTTGATTCCTTTATAGCCAATGATATGTAGGCAACCTCCGAAGCAATGTTCGGTCAAACTTTTTCAAAACACTTCCGAATGGAGTGTCAAACGGGAAAGAATTGCTCGTAATTGCTCACTTAATCTTTGCCCGAAAACTCTTCATGTTCTCGAGCAAAGAGGGGAAACTGTGAGCACCTAATTTTTTCCCTAATGCAAATCTCTCCTAAAAATATCCCAAAATAGTTTAGAGTTGTTCATGCATATTTAGAGTTATTTTAAAACCATAAAAAATCGTTAAAATGTTCAATTCTTTATTTATTGTCATTTTAAATTTTAATTGTATTTTAGGATTTAGTTATATATTAATTGCATAATTAATACATAAAAATACAAAAATTAGTCACTCTTGCTGTGTTTTTGCATTTTTAGATTCAATTAGTTAAATGAGTCATTTTTGCAAAATCAAGTCGAAATTGAGTGTTTAAATCAATGGGCTAATTTTGGAAATGCAAAGAAAGAAAGAAAGAAAGAAAGAAAGAAAGAAAGAAAGGGGCTGTTATGTGTCACAATTAAGCATATGGGTCGATTTTTCTAGACCCAATCGCTCAACTTTAGCTAGGCCTATTAACCTTTCCCCATCATCTCTAAAAAAGACCTAATCCCCTTCAAATGATAGAAGATCAAACCCGACCCCCCCCCCCCCCTCTTCACCTTAGAGCTGCCTTCCCCAACTTCCAAAAATCAATACTCCCTAAGTGTATTTCCCTAACCCAGAAATACGCATACACATAGACATAGATAGAGAGAGGCGGACATAGTGAGAACGAGGAAAGAGGAAGCCATGGTGATAACTTTCTAGGTGCTGTCATTAGGAATTTGAAACTCTAAAAATCTGTTCGAGGTCACCGACGAGTTTTCTGGGTTTCAAACCTCATTTTGGTTGAAAGTGCTGTTATTTTGCTGCTGAATTTGTTGATCCCTGTTTTCCTGGATTCAAACTTGTTGGATTCATCCTTTATTTGGCATTTCTTAAGTGACTCTTGTACAATCAGGTACTTACTTTTGAATTTGAATATTATTTGCATATAATGAATCAATTCCCGTCTTCTATAAAATTCTTAGTCGTTTTTCTGCTTTCATGTGCTGAATCTATCATTGATTATACTGTTTTTTAGTAGATCTCAAGTCAAATTGATTTCGTGATGATTTGTCTGTTGGTTGAGTGATGAATGGATTTACGTCGAGCACTAGTTGCTTAATAGACTATCATAATTGCATATCTTTGGCAGAGAAAGTGTTAACGATTATACAAGAATATGTCATTAAAGTTTTGTTATTTTAGTTCTTAATGTATGTTATTTAGAAATACAAAATCAATTAGAAAAAATTAAAAGGCATGACAGTAAGCACTTCTATTGCATGGTTAAATTTCTTATCCTTAATATCATGATTCACGTTGTAACTTTTTTTTTCACCAGATTATCTGAAACTAAAATACTAACACTTAACAAATAATAATGTTGTTAACTTGAAAAGAGAATTATTTTCCATATTCAATGAGCCTCACAATAATCTCAAAGTAGTTTAAGAAAATGGCTATAAACACCGTAGTTTGCTTTAGACGCGTAATTAAATCATCGCGGGTATGAGTACGGTTCTCGTGGCATAGTCGTGATACATAATTCTCAATTCGGGTGTGTATTTCATGTGACCCGACCATAACTTCAAACAACAAAAAAGTAAATATGTTGTAGATCGCGGGCACGGTTCATGAGACGCAATTCGTAATGTGTACAAGAACAAACGAGTGTGCAACATTGCGACTTGTTCAAGTAAATTCCATAAATATTAAAATTGGTTAATTAATTAAAAAGCAGTTAGAAAGTTAAAAATCCACAATAGGTTCCAAACATGTAATAAATCAGATAATTAGGCCAATTATTAATAGTTGAGTGACCGTGCTAAAATTATGGAACCCGAGAATTCCTAACACCTTCTCCCGGGTTAACATAATTCCTTACCCGGTTGGCTTTGCAGATTTTAAAACAGAGTCAAATTTCCTCGATTTGGAATTTAAAATAAAACCGGTGACTTGGGACACCATAAATATCCCAAGTGGCAACTCTGAAATTAAATAAATAGTCTCATTTCGAATTATGTCACTTTAATTGGAAAAACTCCCTATCCCCTCGGGAAAAAGGAGGTGTGACAATGTGGTCCAACAAGATGTTCCATCGACTCGATGAGGTACAAGCCATAAAAAATGCTGTTAATATTGTAGCAGATAACTTTATACTTTCGGCGGCTGGACTCCTCTTATGGTCCAGCATGAACTCTCTAACAAATTGAAAAAAAGAAGAGTACAACAATCTCAAGAATAAGATATCTATTAAAAGATACAAAATTCAAGGCTTCATCAAGGCCAACAACCAGAGCCTTGATGGATGAGTCGACTGAGCTAACAGAAGTAAGAATCCAGCCCGCCCAGGAGGAAATAAACAAGGAAACAGAGGTTGAAAAGGAGGCCGAGGGAGTGCAAGAGAAGGCAGTAGAAAAAGTGCCTGAGCAGGATCGAACTCAAGTCACAGGAAAGAAGTGACCGCCAACACCCTTCCCGCAGAGGTTGGCAAAATATCAGAAGGATGAGCAGTATAAGAAATTCATGGAAATGTTGAAGCATATTCAAGTGAACATTCCACTGATTGATGCCTTGAGGGAGATGCCTGGTTATTAAAAAATGATGAAGGATTTTATGTCTCGCAATTTCGACTTTCAAGAGTTGGAAACTATTACACTAACTCAAACATGTAGTGTTGTCGTGATAAAACCCATAGCTAAGAAGCTAGCCGACTTAGGGAGTTTCACAATCCCATGCACAATAGGCAACTATGCTTTTGCTAAAGCATTATGTGATTTGGGGGAAGGCATAAACTTCATGCCCTTAGCTATCTATAAAAGGTTAGGATTTGGACGAGCAAGATCCACATCCATGTTACTACAGCTAGCCGACCGAACGGTGAAGAGGCCATCAGGTATACTTGATGATGTACTTGTGCAGGTTGGAAAGTTTGTGTTTCTGGCAGATTTTGTCATTCTGGACTACCGGGTTGACGAGGAGATTCCCATAATTTTGGGAAGGCCATTCTTGGCCATTTGGAGAGCTCTAATTGATTGTGAAACTGGGGAGCTAAAGAAGAGACTGAACGATGAAGAGATAACGTTCAATGTGCAGAAGTCTATGCGGCGACCAAGTGAGTTTGCTAACTGCTCTCTGATAGAAGCTGTGGATGTGATTTTGGAGGAGGAAGATGCGTCATTGAATGCAAAACACCCCCTAGCGGCCTGCCTGAAGAACCTAGAAGAGGTAGATGGTGATGTAACGACCCGATCGATTGTTTTGAGCTCTAGCGCATCGTTCGACAGTTTGAGGCCATGAGCAGCTTCGTTTCAGATATTATGACTTGTACGTGTTGTCGGAATTGAATTTCAGAAAGTTCGAAGTTGAATTGAAAAGAAAAATTCTCATTTCAGAAGCTTTAAGATGGAATAATTGACTAAGGTTTGATTTTTGAGTAAACGACCTCGAAATCAGGATTCGAAGGTTCCAACAGGTTCGTATGATGATTTTGGATTTGGATGTATGTCCGGATCGGGTCTTCGATGATTCAGGAGTGTTTCAGTGCTTATTGTGGAAAGTTGGCATTTTGGAAGAATTTCATAAATTTGGGTTGAAGTGAATTTCAAGGCTATCGATGTCCATTTGGAATTTCGAGTCTGGGAATTGCTCCGTATGGTGATTCTGGTATTGGGTGCGCGTTCAGATGTGAATTTGGAGGTCCGTAGGCCGTTTCGGGGCCATTTGGCGAAAGTAGAAATTTGAAGGTTTTTGAGAAGTTTGACCGGGATTGGACTTTTTAATATTGGGGTCGGATTCCGATTCCGAAAGTTGGAATAGGTCCATAATGTCGAATGTGACTTGCGCACAAAATTTGAGTTCAATTGGATGTAATTTGATAGGTTTCGGCATCGAATGTAGAAGTTTGAAGTTCTAAAGTTCATCAAGCTTGAATTGGGGTGCGATTCATGATTTTAATGTTGTTGGATGTGATTTTAGGCCTCGAGCATGTCAGTGTTATGTTATGGGTTTGTTTTGTATGATTGGAGGGGGTCCCAGGGGCCTCGGGTGTGTTTCGGGGTGGTCTCAGATCAATTAGAGCTGTTTTGGAATTGAGATTTGGCCTTCATGAACGCGATGGGAGAGACACTAACGCGGTGAAGAACTAGAGGGACCTATGCGAACGCGAGTGGGCAGTCGCGAACGCGTGGAAGGAAGTGTGGGCCTGAGGCCGTTTGGCCTACGCGAACGCGAGGCTGGGTATGCAAATGCGAAGCAGTGAGGGCAGAAGGCTTTGCGAATGCGTTGTGAGGAACACGAACGCAAAGGTGTTTTCTGGGCATGGGCTTGCTGAACTTCGCGAACTCGAGGGTATTGTCGCGTTCGCGAAGGAGGGTTGCCTAGGCAATGTATAAGTTGCAAGAACACGGGTTTTGGCCATTTTTATCTCATTTCCTCCATGGGAGCCAACTTAGGAGTGATTTTGGAGCTCCATCTTCATCATTTATGTCAAGGTAAGTGATTCCCACCTATTGCAAGTTAAATGCTTGGATTGTATCTAGATGTTAACATGGAAAATCATGGGAAATTAGTGAAAATTTGGGGTTTTGAAGAAAAACCTAGAAATTTGTATTTTTGGATTTTGACCAGGAAATTGGACATGAAATTGGGAATAAATTATATATTTGAGTTCGTAGTGTTATGGGTAAAGTTTATCTTCGAAAAAATTCGGAATCCGGGCACGTGGGCCGGAGGGTGATTTTTATCGACTTTTCGAGCGGAATTGGGAATTGTTGTGAATTGAATTATAATGAGTATTAGAATATATATTTATGGATTTGCACATTAATTGACTAGTTTTGGATCGTTGGGCATCGAATGGAGTTGTTTGAAAGGCTTGGGAGCCGGTTATGGAACTTCGGAGCGAGGTAAGTCTCCTTTCTAACCTTATAAGAGGGAATTAACCCCATAGGTGAATTAAATTAATATGTGCTTTTATTTGTGGGGGCTACGTACGCACAAGGTGACGAGAGTCCGTACGTAGCTACTAATTATGCCTATGTCCGGATAGTTTTAGGTTTACACCATGCCTTGTTAATATCGTTATTTGATTATGTTTATTATTTGCCTTGAAAAGAATTGAGAACGAGTATGCTTATCAAATGCCTTGAAAAGAGTTGAAATTGAGGATTTCGAAACTTGAAAGTTTTCATTTGAATTTCGTATTTTTTTTCCTGAAAAAGAATTTAAGAATATTATAACAGCTTAAGAAACCTATGTGCAACCGCGTTGCAAATATGTTCCGCGAGCGGGATAAATTTGCACTACTCTCATGGGAGCAAGCCGTTCGCCTCGGTAGGTTAATAGATGCATCTATGGTTCGTGCCGTTCGACCCTTGGTAATGCACAGTTTATATTTATATGTTGGATCGGACCGTACGACCTCGGCATGACTTGCGCATGATAACTCTTTGGAACTAATACTAATTGACGTTGCTTTATTAGATTGAGATGTAAATTTTTAAATGATGAAAAATGAAATTTGGGAATTTCTATTAGTAAAAAAGGAATTTTTGATTATTTCTGGTTATTGAATTTTCAGCTATGTTATGTAATCCATGCTTAGATATAATATTGGCATTTTATTTTTAGACCATAGTAAGTGTCGGAGTCGACTCCTCGTCACTACTTTTTCAAGGTTAGACTGGATACTTACTGGGTACGCGTTGATTTACGTACTCATACTACACTTGCTACACATTTTTGTGCAGGTTCACATATATGTCTAATGGCCTTCTGAGAGCAGAGGCGTGGTTAAAGCGGGGACTTAGGTGAGCTACATTTCCATATTACGGCCTGTAGCCAGCAGAGTCTCCTTCAGAGTTGTTAATATTTTTTCTGTCTAATTTGTATTTCGGACAGATCCTGTATTTTATTTTATCTTCCTACTTGATGCTCATGCACTTGTGACACCGGATTTTGGGGGCACTTATGAGTTGTTCAGTAGTGTAGTTGAGAAAATATTATCATTTACTCTGTAAACTTTATCCCTTATTATTTGATTGAAGGAAAAACTATGATTTCATAAATACTAAAATGAGTAATGAAGTTAATTATTTTATCGTTGGCTTGCCTGACAGCGGTGTTAGGCGCCATCACAACTTTTAATAAATTTTGGGTCGTGACAGGTGAGAACTTGGCGGAGTGGGTTTTGGCCCTTGAAGGCCAAGGGTACTGGAAAAGAGAGCTCGAATTCGAGACTTTACATTTCGAAGAAAGAAAGACCCCTCCAGCTAAGCCATCAATCAAAGAGCCACCATAGTTGGAGCTAAAACCGTTGTCGTCCCACCTCAGGTATGCTTTCTTGGGACCTAGTTCAACATTGCCTGTTATTATCTCATCTGCTTTGTATATGTGTAGGTAGAACAACTTTTGCAGGTTCTAAAGGAGTGCAAGACTGCAATTGGGTAGACCATTGCAGACATAAAGGGTATTAGCCCAACGTTTTGTATGCATAAGATTCTACTGGAAGATGAGCACAAACCTTCCAGAGAACATCAAAGAAGGTTGAATCCCAACATGAAGGAAGTGGTGAAGAAAGAAGTGATCAAGTGGTTAGATGCGGGAACCATCTTCCCCATCTCTGATAGCAACGGGTCAGCCCAGTTCAGTGTGTGCCGAGGAAAGGTGGAATGACTGTAGTGCAAAATGAGAATAACGAGTTGACCTCAATAATAACAGTCACAAGATGGCGAATATGTATGGATTACAGAAGATTGAACAAGGCCACCCGAAAAGACCAATTTCTGATGCCCTTCATTGATCAGATGCTAGACAGATTGGCGGGGAGGTCACACTTTTGCTTCCTAGATGGATACTCGGGGTACAACCAGATCTCTATTGCCCTGAATGATAGAGATAAAACGTCGTTCACCTACTTGTATGACATCTATGCCTTTCGGAGAATGCCGTTTGGCCTATGCAATGCACCTGCCACATTCCAAAGGTGCATGATGGCCATCTTCACAGATATGGTAGAGGACATAATGGAGGTTTTTATGGATGATTTCTCAGTGGTGGAGAACTCATTCAATAAGTGCTTTATGAACTTAAAAAGAGTATTGAATAGGTGTATGGAGACTAATATGGTACTGAACCGGGAGAAGTGCCATTTCATAGTAAAGGAAGGTATAGTCTTAGGACACCTAGTGTCATGTAAGGGCGTTGAAGTGGATCGTGCTAAGGTTGATATAATCAAGAAGTTACCTCCACCCACTTCTGTCAAGGCCATAAGAAGTTTCCTTGGTCACGCCGGTTCCTACAGGCGGTTTATAAAAGATTTTTCCAAAATTGCTAGCCCTTTGTGTAAATTGCTTAAAAAAGATCACCCCTTTGTGTTTTCTGATGACTGAAGGGTAGCGTTTGTGGGGTTGAAGAAGAGACTGGTGACTGAACCAATCATAGTGGCACCTGACTGGGGACAACTTTTTGAGCTGATGTGTGATGCAAGCGACCATGTTGTGGGAGCAGTTCTTGGGCAGAGAAAAGATAAATTCATGCATCTAATCTACTATGCAAGAAGAACCTTGAGTGGTGCCTAACTGAATTACGTAGTGACAGAGAAAGAGATACTAGCAGTGGTGTTCGCATTTGACAAATTCAGGTCATACCTGATAGGCTCGAATGTAATTGTTTATACTGACCATACTGCTCTCAGGTACCTAATTGAGAAGAAGGATTCAATGTCGTGCATGATTTGATGGGTGCTACTCCTGCAAGAGTTCGACTTGGAAATCCGTGATCGAAAGGGAACGGAAAACCAAGTTGCTGATCATTTGTCCAGTCTTGAAGGAGCTGAAAAGAGGGTTGAGGTGGAAGAGATCGTGGAGACTTTCCTAGATGAACAACTTCTAGCTATGAGCCTTGAGGTATCGCCATGGTATGCATATATTCCAAATTACCTGGCGAGCAGTGTTGTTCCCTATGACTTGTCCTTTGTGCAAAAGAAGAAGTTCTTTCGTGATTGTCGCATGTATTTATGGGATGAACCATATTTGTTTAGGATTTGTACTGATAACATGATCCGGAGATGCATTCCCAAGATAGACCAACCTTCTGTTTTGTAGGCATGTCATGCTTCCCCGTATAGAGGCCATTTTGGAGGAGTAAGAACAACTGCTAAAGTGCTGGAGTCGGGCTTTTATTGGCCGATATTGTTTAAAGATTCACACTTATGGGTGTAAAGCTATGATGAGTGCCAACGAATGGGGAATATTTCTTATCGACATGAGATGTCCATGAACCCAATTCAAGAGGTGGAGGTCTTTGATATATGGGGAATCGATTTTATGGGACCATTTGTTAGTTTATATAGCAATAAGTACATACTGGTAGATGTGGACTATGTCTCAAAATGGGTAGAAACCGTGGCACTCCCAACAAATGATGCAAAGGGAGTTATTGGTTTTCTAAGAAAGAATATCTTCACCCGATTTGGTACTCCAAGAGCGATCATTAGTGATGGAGGCACCCACTTATGCAACCGGGCCTTTGCAAAGTTGTTGGAGAAATATGGCATTCTCCATAAGGTCACCACTCTGTATCACCCACAAACAAGTGGGCAAGTGGAGGTGTCAAACAGAGAAATCAAGAGTGTTTTGACCAAAACTGTAAATGCTACTCGAATTGATTGGGCGAAAAAATTGGATGATGCACTATGGGCCTACCGCACCGCATTCAAAACTCCGATTAGTATGTCACCGTACAAATTGGTATTTAGAAAGGCGTGTCACTTACCGGTGGAGCTAGAGCATAAAGCTTTTTGGGCATTAAAGAAATTAAACCTTGATATAGAGTCCGCTGGTACGAGTAGAGTCATAGAGCTTCATGAATTTAATGAGTTCCGTTACCATACTTTTGAGAGCACCAGGCTATACAAGGAAAGGATGAAGATCATGCATGATAAGCATATTCAAGAGAGGATTTTCAAACCCGGAGATGTCGTGTTGTTGTATAATTCAAGATTGAAATTATTTTCGGGTAAGTTGAAATCTAGATGGTCGGGACCATTTAGAGTTGTGCAAGTATTCTCAAGTGGAGCTGTGGAAATTAAATCCGAGGATTGAACAAACACGTTTAGAGTAAATGGACAAAGATTGAAATATTACCTTGGCATGGATGAGGAAAAGGTTGTATCAGTTACTCATTTGCAGGAGCCTCAAATGTTGCGTGAACCTTAAGTTCGATAGCCTGCGCTGTGCCGTGACGTTAAATCAGGCGTTACGTGGGAGATAACCCATTTTAATGTTGTATTCGTCATGCCGCGACGTTAAATCGGGCGCTTATTGGGAGGCAACCTAATTTTATTGATTTTCGTTATTTTCTTTATTTGTTTTTGATTTTTGTATAATTTAATATGCGTGTGAGTAGGTGCAGGATCAATAGAATACATACGAGCAAGGCTCGAGGTGACGAACTCGAGATAGATTGTGGAGGAAGAACATGTGAAATTCGGCTAGGCCAGTGCTCGTTCAAGTCCTCGCTTCGCGCAAAATTGCATGAGCCACAACTCTGGCCAAACTTTCCAGAAACAGCGAAGTAAGGCCAAAACGCGTGGCCATTAGACAAGTTTTTTTTATGTTCATAATAGCTTGTTAAATTTCCAATGATAGTGAAGCATGCCTAAAACGCGCGACCACTGCCCAATTTTTTTAAAACCCTGCCCCCTGTTTATTCCAACCTCAAAACAAAACCAAAGATGTTCCTTTGCCTTTCGTCTCTCGCGGCGCGCACACACGGTAAGTTCTTTCTTTCTTTTCCTATCTTCTTCATCTCCTGTTTCACCCTATCATGAGCAACCCCGTCCTATCCCCTATTCATGTTTTCTTTTTCTATTTTTTTTCTCGTTATTTCATTTTTTTTTTGGGATAGTCGATTACAAGGAGATCTTGTTGGCAATTGTTTATTAACTAAACATGGTGAGGTGGGAAACTAGAATTCCCACCACCTCACTCAAATTGGGAGGGCAAACCATATACCAATGGGATTAAAAGAAGCAACATGAAATTGTGCATACAAGGTATCCGATGAATTGCCTGAATGAGATTTTTAATAGGCTTTGTGAAGTATGAGTAACTGGCCTAAGTCCAATGGTATTATGAACTTTTCTTGAGGGTGGGGTGGCCATTTAGGTCTGTTGCGCGTCACTTGCATTCGTCTTGGATAAAAGTAAAACCACGACCGACTTAGGCACCGAAGTGCGATGCCTTCGTCTAGGGATTTTGTATGAGTTATGTGTGTTGCCCGTAGATTATATACACGTTGGCTACTTGTCTATAGTTGAGGGTAATTTTAATCTCTTTGCACATTTAGTAAACTCATTGGAAAATTACTTTTTTTTTAAAAAGGGAGAGAATTTGAGTTGTCGTACTTGAATGAGAGGTAGTCGGGTTACAACATCTCCCTCTGTTTGTCAAGGGACTGCTTAGTAGCGCGCTACACATTGTGCTTTTGTTGTTAACTGTAGAAGAATCTTGGACAAATTGTTAGTGTGCTAATTGTTGTCACTTGTTGAACAAGGCTATATGTTGACTCAACTGCTATGGTGTAATGGCTATTCTCTCAAGTTTCAGTCGTACTGTAATACTTGTATGTTGTAATATCAGTCATCAGAATAAAAATCTGAAAGTTACATGAATAGACTGATTTTGGTAAAGATGTTAATGGCACAGTTGGGGAATTCTGAGTGCCCATTGAATTACTCTTGATGACTTGATATTGCATGCTTACTCGGAGAATTCTAATTGTTTCTTCTGTAGGTACTATGGTTGTCTCCAAAACACCCACTTGTAGTCATGGAGCTGGAGGTGCTGGAAAGCCTCCCCCGAAAAAGACATCGACTGACAAAAATGTATCGGAGACAACAACTACAGAGAAGAGGACAAAGAGGAAGAATGATCCTATGGCACTTGGGAGCTCTGAGGTAGCTAATAGGGACACTGCTATAAGTATCGAGTTGCACCTGCAGAAACTCCCACAGCCGTCTAGGCAAAGAGAAGTCCCACTCTAAATCCGAGAAAGATATTCTAAGTCGCCTCCAGCTAAGAAGCGAAAAGCAGCTGAGGTGAAGGGGAAAGGTAAAGCAAAGAAGATTGTGGAGTCTGAGTCCGAGTCTGAGTCTGAATTTGACGACTCTGAGTACGAGATGATAGTTCCATTACCTGAAGGCGAAGGCGAACCTAGTGCTCCAGTTGACAACGCAGGGTGGCAAGATAAGCACGTGAGTGAGGAGGCTTGAAAATTGTGGGGTGACATTAAATGGAAACAGGTAAATCCCAAGATGGATGAAAGACCATTGAACATGAAGGCTGCCGGTAAGGCTTGTCCGAACATAGTGGCATAGATTGAGTGGAGATGGTGGACACACTTTGCACAAGGACCAAAAGGAAAGGCCAACCTAACACTCGTGCGATAACTATATTCCAACTGGGATACTAACAAAGGTGATGACATTGTTTGGGTTAGAGGTCACGAGGTGGACATCTCCGTAGACGATCCATGGCAGAATATTTGAGGAGAGAACGACGACCTGATCGGACACGTATGCTAGAAGTTCTATGTGATCCATCGTCTGGTGCTAGATGGAGTAAGAACCAAGGCTTAGCGAAGAAGTACTTGAAAAAGGAAGCCATGACATGGTTAAATTGGGTCTGCAATAGACTGATGCCTGCAACACACAAGACTATTGTCATATGGGAGCATGTTTTTCTCATTTTTACTTTGATGACAGGTATTGATGTGAATATTGGTAAAGAGATGCGGAGCCAGATGTACAGGACCTGGGATAACATGCAGTGGGGACTTTATTTCGTCCACACACTAACTGCAGTTTTCCAGGAGTTTGAGCTACAAATGAAGCGAGCTAAGAAGGGCAATGTGAAGTTGGCTACGTCCGTTGATGTTAAGTTGCATGCAATGGACAAAGCATTACATAACAAAGCTAAGAAGAAAATCTCTTATGAGCGCTTGAGTGCTATGGAGAACGAGATCCATTTGTTGAGGGAAGAATTGAAGGCGTGGGATCGTGCCTTGCGAGATGCTTAGGAGACAAGAGAGAAATGGATGAGAGAGCATTTTACTAAGATACTCGAGGAGGTTCGTAGACCGATGCCACCACACATTGGGATACAGACGGATATGAGTGACATTGAGGGCACAATAGTTGAGGACCCATCTAGAGTTGGTGAGCAAGCTGTGGGCGCTGCTAGTACTGGACCTATTTGGGCTAGAGAGGGTGAGCTGATAGAGGCAGTCGACACATCTGGTGTCACTTTGGAGGACCCATCAGCATTGAGGATCGATGGTCAAGGTCGGTCCTCACCGCAGCCAGAGTGATTTTCAAGGAGCTTCTAACACCCACTCTACTTTTGAGCTTTATTTTGTTTTTTATGATCTTTTGCAACTGAGGACAGTGCATATCCTTAAGTGTGGGGTGGGGCTGTCAGAATTATAATTGTACAATTGAAGTTATTTTATTTTTATTGGTGTAATCCCTGGTTTTCTTTAAACCACAGTTCTTTTTCGAGGATTCCAATTTTCTTTGAATCGAGCAGTAGTTTCTTTTTTAGGTAAAATTTTCAAAATTTTTGGACTTTTCCCGACGATGGATTTCTTAGGCAGTTTTCTTGAGGGAGTGAAGTCTAAAACAAAAAAACAAAAATATACAAAAATATTTTCCTTTTTTGTTTTTAGAAATGATAATGGAATGAGAAGCACTTGAGTATCTTTGTTTTTTGACATGTTTTACGACGAAACTTAGAGCTGTAGCATTTGAGCTGATTATCTTCTTCGTGTTCTATGTACCCACATGCCTTGAGAATATATGTGACTCTCTTTTGACGCTTAAGTTTATTTGTTGACTCCTGTGATTAATTCCATGTGTTAAATTAATATGATGAATGTGCTTAGTTATTTAACTTAAGAGTCGGGTCTCAGCCATCCAGAGTGAGTCATGTGCATTGTGTGATGTGAGGCTTGATTACATTCTGTACTATCTTGTGTTAGTCTAGAACTTGCACCGTGTGTTAGTCGAAGCGAAATAAGTAAGCTTTGTGAGTCTTGGAGATAATGTAGGCATTTCTTTGATTGTCCATTGAGCTAGTATGCCACCATAAATAAAATTGATCCTTAGATAGCCCATTTGAGCCTATAAACATTTTCTTTGGCACCCACATTACAAGATGATTCCCTTTTTGTTCTTAATTAGATCTTTTTGAACCTTTATCTCTGAAATCACTTAAGTCACTAGAAGAAAAAGGTGAGAGTTGAGGTAGCTTTTGAGTGGAACCACCGAAAGGCCAAAAAGTGCACGTATGTTTTGAAAGATCATTAGCCGGGCAACCCAAGTATGGAGAGTATTGGGAAAAAAAGAGAGAAAAAAAATCAAAGAAAATACAAAAAGAAAAATGAAAAAATATATATCTCCTATTCCTCTTAATCTCGGTTAGTGAATGCATAATTGTGCTTAAAGAAGAAGGGCCAAATTGTAAATGATTTTGTGGCATTGCTTGAATTGGTCATCAAGAGTATGTATCTGAAAGTTAAGTGTAGTGTATTAAAGTGCTTAGGAGGGTTAGTCGCCATACCCAAATATATGCTACCCATCCCTTAGCCTATATTACAACCTGGAAAGACCTAAATGATCCTAGACTTCGCAAGCTTAACTTAGTAGAGACATACGCTACCGGCAAGCCTATGGAACGACCTCGGGATGCACATGAATTTCTTTGAGAGAGTGAGTGAATTCTTTCGATTTGTAAATCCTTAAATTATACTTGAATGCATATTTGAGTGTGTCGACTAATTTCTCTCTTTGGTTTGTGGTGAGGGCACATGATTTACAAAGGATTGGTAAAGTCCAGGCATTTTGAGTTGACACAACAAGTGAATCATAGTAAGGAATTTATTGGAGTTGCACAAATATTTAAATAGTCTTGGCATGAGTCTACTTTTGAAGAAAGATGTCAATAGTTCTTATGTTGAGTTCTAAGCGTTGGTATAAGCCATTGTCATTGGTATGATGCTTGAGTATATTTTGAAAATGTGTTTCTTGCCATTGTGCTTAATTTTGAAGGTTGCTCGAAGACGAGCAAGAGTTTAAGTGTGGGGTGCTGATAAACGGCCAAAAATACATATTTTTTGGTGTACTTTCATCTCATAACTTGTGTGATTACGGTAGGCTACATGAATTTTTGTAGTGAATTATGCTCATTACGTGCCTTCTTCTGTGTAGGAGCAAGTTGGACGAAAAGTGAGCAAAAGAAGTTGATTCGCGACCAAAAGACAAAAGAAGAACTTTGCTCGTTCATTCTCGCATGCACCCGAGAGAGTGAATGAGCTAGCTGAGGAAAAACTTGAAAAAAAAAAATAACGGATTACGGCAAAAGGCATGGAAGTGTACGAGAGACCTAGAAGGAAAAGAAAAAGAGAAGCACTTCGCTCGTTCACTCTAGCGTGCACACGAGAGAGTGAACGAGCTAACCTGAAAAGTCTGTGTATTATTTCGCCCCATACTAATCCTATCCCATATAAATAGTCTCTAAACGCACCTTTTGAGGGAGGCGAACGGGAGAAGGCAAGAACACAAAGAAAATAGCAAGGCAGAGAATTCTTCTACGAGTTTTTCACTTTCTTCTTCTTCATATTTCCATTGTTGGTTATGACTTTTTATATTGTAATCTTACATAATATTATGAGTAGCTAAATCCGTCATCCGGGGTTTGATGGAACCTATTGGAGGATAATTTTTTACTACGTCTAATATAAATTTGCCTTTGAATTCTCTCTACTTGTTCAGCTATATTTTCATTGTTGTTAATTGAAGAGCTCACAATTAACTGTGCCTATTTTGTATGTATATTGCTCGAGAGAGAGAGTACATATTTAGATAGTTGTTGAACAGCACCACTCCTAATGTATTTGAGAGATCAATACGGAGGGTTTAAAGGCGGGATTAGAGATAACGAAACCTTGGTGCAATCGTAGTGAGCGATGAATTAGTGCCAGCTAGCGTAGTTCGAGAGAATATGTATAGTAATTATGATAGTTACTCGAGAGAAAGCTACAACACCCAAAGTACTCACGATCGGTAAAGAATACTTAGGCGAATTTATAGGAAATGTGGTGCAGGAGATTCCAACGATAGGGGAAATCATAACCCTAAAATTTTCCCAATCCTGCCTATAATATTTGCTTCGTTAGTTATAAATTACTGCAACTTAATTACTTTTCTCTTAGTTAGTAAACATTAAAATTGTTATTTAATATTTGTGAAGGTTGAATACTTGAATTTGTGCGAAACTAGTGGTTGTACTTAGTAGGTTAATTCCCTGTGAAATTTGACTTCGGGCTTGTAAATCGAATTATATTTACAACGATCGCTAGACATCTTAGGAGGTATAGTTGAGCATGATAAGAGGCAAATGAAAAAAAATCGCCTAACCTTCTGTTTTTATTGGGATCATAAAGGAAACATTACATATCGACAAATTTTCTTTGGGTTACTCTTACTTACTATTGGCGGTGACAACAACAAAGGACTTCAACCTTGTAAACATGAGAAAGATCAAGAAAGGAATTCCATGTACTGAGAATATTGAACACCAATCGTTCTCGGTCTATGGAATTCCCTTCTTGATTTTTCGTCCTTACACCAAACAATGTGATGCTATTGTTGTGGCTACGACCTTAATATAGGACAAGAGATATGGAGGATAAATATAGAAAGGTTCCTTTTTTATACAAATACATTTATTGCAACCGAGTGAAAAAAAAGGGAAAGTGGCCATTCTCCTTATATGCAAAGGACTAAGTAAATACAGTCCTATATTTTTATGGAAAGGAGATCATGAATCATGATTATTACTGTATACGGGTAAATTCAGGGGTAATTCATACCTTGATTTTCTAGTGAAGAAAACGGACGAAGGGTATGGATATACGAGATTGAAATCGAGGCTAGGAGCCCTTCGTATCGAGATTCATAAAAGGTGAACGATGTGTTCATCAACGGGCATGATAAGACGATGCTCCTCGGACCCAGAACGAGTTCTAAAATATCGGAAAACATGGTAAACGGTTACACACAACGGATAGAGGGCTGTAATACTCGTGCCTAACCAGATATCACGGCACAGATCTCGCTCGATGTTGGTTACAGATCAGTAATTAACGAAAAAGGAAGATATTTACCTTTTCTAGACTTGTACCAGGGATAAACTCTCCTACAACATAAAGATGATTTTTTTTTTTAAGACACATTGTAACACGCAAATCAAAGCAATACAAATTCATTTTCTGCCTTTTAGCTACTGTTAAAGTCCCTGTTCACTTAACCTGTTCTTCGTTCACGACCGAGCTCGAATCGAGGACAAGGTCATTGCTTGATCTTAGTTCAGGCTTGATCACGACGTCACAATTGGTTCGACTGTTTAATTCATCTTTAATTCATTTATCTTATATATTTAATTGTTTGCGTTGAATCAAACCACGTATCTTTAAAACCTTGTACAAATTTAATTGTTATCCGATTTGAAGGTAAACAATTACCTAGAACTTACTATTTTTTCTTTTCTTTGAATCTGCTTTTAAATCCCAACCTCATATGTGAAAAATCAAATAAAACGGTGAAAGTTATTTTTCACTAAATAATTTGATTTGATATAAATTCAAACTCAATTCGAGAGATATTAAACATTATATTAAGGGTATAGTTGAACCTTAAATATAAGTTGTTTAATATTTGCAAAATTCATCCGTCAGTGAAAATGATTCAGGGAAACTTACACAAATGTCTCAAATAAATCTTAACTTACCAACCTCTAGCCATTAGTCATAGACTTACCAAAACTAGCCAACAAAAATTGAAAAACCAAATAATAGGGTTCTTTCTCTCAAAGAATCATATGCAAAAATCACCTTCCATATTTTTAAGCGTGATTAGCAACATTAGATACAAGAGGGAGAGGAAATTTCATGGACGGGGTAGCAAATAAGGTGATGAAATACAAAAATCTATACAATATTTCAAAAATCTAAACAAAAAAGAAACTTTTTCAATGGGTATTGTTGAAATTCATTGAAAATATATAGATAAGTCAATATACAAAATTTGAGGAAGATTGGAGGTGATTTGGACTGGTTTTGTATCAAAATTCGTAATTAAATCGAGTTCAAAAAAGTCTTCTGCGACACATGTATCAAACATGTATCACGCATGTATCACACACACAGGTATACATGGATATACATGTGATACAAAATTGATACATACGTGATACACAAATGATACACAGTGTGATACACATATCATTTTTTTTTCATGTTCAGCTTTTACTTCGAATTTTCAATTCAAACCACCTCAAAACTTCACCAAATCATCCCAAAACTGAGATTCAAGCTCCTTAAGTTGTGCCCAATCTATTCTAATAACACCCACTCAAAACAAAGCAAAAATTTGATATTTTTGCTACAAATAGCTAATTGGCTAATTTGGCTAATATTAGTAATATTTTATCAATTGGCCAATTTTTGTAATGAGCTACTTATAAATGGACATAGCTGGTAATTTTCCATTGTTTTATTTACAAATTTGTTTTACTTGAAACTTAAAACTTATCTATTTCTTCATCAGGAGGAGGTAGCAGCTAGGGGTGGGCATCGGTCGGTTCGGTTCGGTAATGAATATTATTGGTTTTGCCTATCAGTTATCGGTTTACAAATATCATAACCGGATAACCAAACCGATAAGATATTGGTTATCGGTTATCGATCATTATCGGTTCGGTTATCGGTTTACCCGATAAGATAAAATAACTAAAACAGGTTCGCAATGTATAAAATAGTCTCGGTATAAAACTGTTTTGCTAAAACAGTGTTATAAGATTTTAAGAACTGTTTTGCTAAAACTCTTTTCAGAACTGTTCTATTTCACAAGAATTTAAATTTACTGCAATATCCAATAAAATAAACACTAACCGAAGTTTCTATCTTTCATTCTTCAACCCAAAAAATACACACAAAAATTCCAATATCAGTCAGTGACGAAAAAATAGAATATCAGTCATATTTTTACTTCGACACTTTCTGCAAATACAAGGGATCTAAATGAATAACAAATACACGACAAATCTCACTTCAACTTTCAAACAAACTAAGAAAAATCCAGAGCTAGAATGTTTTTAAACAAACTAAGAGAAAGATGAAGATGAAGTAACTAAAAACTTACACGAAGAATCAAGATGAAGCTGAAGAATGCGGCTGAGAAATGCGACTGAAGAGTGAAGAAGATGCGACTGAAGAATCTGATGGATCTGAGAAATGAAGTGAAGATGCGACTGAAGAGTGAAAGAAAGAAGCTGAGAAATGCGACTGACGCCGGCCTGAGTCTTGACAGGCTGACTGGAGAGTGCATGAGGCGGAGAAACTGAGAAAGAATAAGGAAATCAACGAGTGAACTATGAAGTATGAATTATGAAACCCTAGTATGTATATACTTAAGGGTAAACTAGTAAATTAGTTAATCCTTATTGGGTTATCGGTTTTACCCAATAACAGAATTGCCAAAACGAGCCCGAACCGATAACCCAATAAATTTTTTTTTAACCCGTTACCGAACCGTTAACCCAATAACCCAATACTGATAACCCAATAAATAATTAACGGTTCGGATTATCGGTTTTACCCGATATATGCCCACCCCTAGCAGCAGCAATGGTGCCAGAGTTTAGGATTTAAAATTTAGAGTTTAAATATAATAGAAAATTTAGGATCAAAAAGCAAAGTTGTCCTTGCGAAGCAAATCACATTTTAACTTCGAATGGAATAATCTTTTATGATCAATTATAAACTTATAATTTACATAGAATAAAGTAATTTTGAAAAAAATTGTGCAAGTGATCATATAACTAAAATATATTTGTAATTATGCATAAAACTGATTTCACCAGTCGCCAATAAATTCTATTAAAATTGAGTTTAATTTTAATCGATTGAAAGTCAAATATCTTTGCGAAAAAACAACATAGGACTAAAATTGAAATAAAACGATTACAAAATGACCACTATATTCCATATTAGTAATGCCGAATTTTATGTGGCAAATTAATGATTGTATTAACTAAACAAAATTTAAATTTAAATTAGTTTTCCTCATACAGTTAATACAAATTTCCAAATGAACCAATTGAATTGTATTTCTTACCCGACCCGTTTTTTAAGTCGCCGAACTCAACCTCATTTTGCTACACACGTGTCTCTAACTTTAAAGAGCGCCGTACGATCAATAAGAGTCTTACAAGCAGTGGTCCCCATAATTATCTGAAGTCTAAACTAAATCCATAATTAATTAACAAAATTGAAGATATCCAGAAGCATCCTGACCCTTCGTCACGCTAAAGCTCATTCTAAAACCTTAGAACACTCTAGAACCTAAACCCCCTTTTCTTCACACGATTTAAGCCTCCCCATCTTCTCCCTTCAGAACAACGCCATAATTTGCTTCACTGAGTTTGATTCTCTCTTTCTCTCAATTCATTGTAATTGCATTTTGTATTTTGCGGAAGAATGGAAGAGGATTTTGATATTCCACAGGCAGAAGGAATGGACGAGGATATGGATCTTCCCGACGACCCGATAATGAAAGTCGGCGAAGAGAAGGAGATCGGAAATCAAGGTCTGAAGAAGAAGCTTGTTAAGGAAGGTGAAGGATGGGAGACTCCTGAGGCTGGTGATGAAGTCGAAGGTAATTAATTAAGTAATTGCAATTTTATTATCTACAGTGCGAAACTGAATCTGAAATATTTCACGTTAATGTGTTATTTGTGCTCACAATGAAGTCAAAGCCAATCGATTGCACTGGTATTATCTGAAGTTCCAAAAAGGTCTGAATTGTTTCATGTTAATGTGCTACTTGTGCTCACAATGCTCTTTGGATTAGCTCATAGTTTATTAAAATGGTCGTTGGATTGATTAGTAGCTATTGTAACTAGAACACGGAAGTTGTTCATTTTAATGTATTATTTGCGCTCATAATGGTCATTGGATTAATTCTGAGCTCATTGTTATGGATTTTGGATTGGTTAATTTGTAATTGCTTCATCTACTTTGCCATAAATCTGAATGATTTAAATTTATTGTGTTATTTGCACTTAAAAGGATATTTGGATTAACTTTAGCTCATTGCTATGGTGTTTGGATGAAATAGTTCCAACTGTATCATCTACCTTGCGATAAATATGAATTTATTCGTGTTATTGTGTTGTTTGAGCTCACGTGGGTTTTGCATTAACTGTCAGTTCATTACACTGGTACTCTGCTTGATGGAACCAAGTTCGATTCCAGTCGCGATAGGGGGGACCCGTTCAAGTTCACTCTTGGTCAAGGTTAGTGAGAGTTTTCTTTAACTTTTTTTTGTATTTGCTGGTTAATGGTCGGTGAGTAATTGTCTGTGATTTGATATAATAAATGAATTTTATTTGCAAGATGCGGTATGTTTATGTTGCATTGGCTGCTCTGCTTAAAAGGAGTCTTTTAGAATTAGTCTGTTGTAGGCATTTACTGTATTATGAAGCCATAAAATGCGCCAGTTGAACCGTTAGAGATATTATGAGTTCGAGGGACCTGTTCTATTTCAGAGCCTCTAAATTGCTATAAAAGACAAATTGCGAAGACATTTTCTATCATTGAAGTGAAAGAGGCTTGATCAGAGCAGAATGTGCATAGGGGTTTTATTGAAGCGGAGTTCGTATATGGTAACCTGTGAAGCCTGTCCTCAATTTTATAATGGAATGTAGGATTTTTTTAGCTCCTTAAAAAGGTCTGAACTTTACGACAGTAAAATTTTGATAAATGAAAATCTGAAAATGCAGTGACGGTTATTCATTAACACTTTTATAGCTTCCTCCGAGATCATTTTTCATGTTTCTGTAAAAGATGATTGTAATGGACGACTCTGGCATCTCAAGTTAGATCTCAGTTATCATCCTCAATCCTAGAGATTAAGGGTTGAGACGACTGATGGTTATTAAAGAATGTAAACCAATACTGGATGTGGTTGAAATTGAATTGTATATGAAATCCTATTAACACCAAGAAAATACAGAATTCTTCATTATGAGCAAGTCTCTGATGTGTAGGTAACAAGCTTTTCCTTTAGATGAGAAAGTTTTTTCTTCAAGCTAAAGCTGACATGCTGATTTTTTCCAACTTATAATAGGACAAGTAATTAAAGGATGGGATCAAGGTATAAAGACTATGAAGAAAGGTGAAAATGCTATTTTCACTATTCCTCCGGAGCTGGCTTATGGAGAGAGTGGTTCTCCTCCAACTATCCCACCAAATGCCACTCTGCAATTTGATGTTGAATTGCTATCATGGGTGAGCGTAAAAGACATTTGTAAGGACGGTGGAATTTTCAAGAAGATCCTTGCAGAGGGAGAGAAATGGGAAAACCCAAAGGATCTTGACGAAGTACTAGGTATGTTTTATCAGTTTCAATTCAGAGGGGTCTATGCTTATATCTCTTTGGAACATAGATTAAGCATTTTCTTTTGCCTCACAATTTAGTCAAGTACGAAGCTCTGCTCGAAAATGGCACAGTGGTGGGAAAATCAGATGGCGTGGAGTTCACTGTTCAAGATGGTAATCTTTGACTTCATATGCCCTGCAATGTTTTATTAGGTAAATAATGCAGTTTGTGCTCTGACATCCTTAATGGAACAGGTTATTTCTGCCCTGCTCTTGCTAAGGCTGTGAAAACTATGAAGAAAGGTGAAAAGGTCCAGTTGACAGTGAAGCCACAATGTAAGCGGCGCTTGCTGATAAGTGACTTTTGTAGTCGTTTTCCAATAAGAGGGATCTCATTAACATGTCTGATTTCTTTTGCTACAGATGGCTTTGGAGAGAAAGGAAAACCAGCCTCGAGTGATGGAGGAGCAGTCCCACCTAATGCCACACTACAAATCAACTTGGAGTTGGTCTCGTGGAAAATTGTTTCAAGTGTTACTGATGACAAGAAAGTAGTAAAGAAGATCTTGAAAGAAGGGGAAGGATATGAGAAACCCAATGAAGGAGCTGTAGTTAAGTGTAAGTCACGAGAAAATCTTAATAGTTTGTGCTTGTAAGATGCATGAATACTCTGATATGACAGTTGTTTCGGTTTGCATATTGCAGTAAAACTGATCGGCAAGTTGCAAGATGGCACAGTCTTCATAAAGAAGGGCCATGATGGGGAAAATGAAGATGAACTTTTTGAGTTTAAGACAGATGAAGGTATGACTTCCAATACATTGTTATCTCTCCGGAGATCATTGCTTTGTGATTTTCACTGTTCTATTATTCTTTGACTAGTATTGATTGAGCTCTGATTTACCCTGAACAGAGCAAGTTATAGATGGGCTAGATAGAGCTGTAATGACCATGAAGAAGGGTGAAGTGGCACTGCTTACAATTGCACCTGAATATGCCTTTGGTTCATCCGAGTCAAAGCAAGATTTAGCTGTTGTTCCTCCTAATTCAACCGTGCATTATGAGGCTGAACTTGTTTCCTTTGTCAAGGTATGTGATGTTCTCTTTTTTTTTTTTTTTTAATTTTTATTTTCTGACGTTTAGCTATTTGGCACTGTTTCTGGATCTATATTTATCATATTCTCTCACTGGTGCCTGTAGGACAAGGAATCATGGGATATGAATACTCAGGAGAAAATTGAGGCTGCTGGCAAGAAGAAAGAAGAAGGGAATGCACTGTTTAAGGCTGGTAAATACATAAGAGCATCTAAGAGATACGAGAAGGTATATACTTAGCTTTTACAATGTAGTTCGGAGCAAGATTATTGGGTCGTTATTCTCTCAAGCAGCGAGAAGTTATGTGTGTCTGGTTTACCTAACTGCACAATTCAATAAATGCAGGCTGCCAAATTCATCGAGTATGATACTTCCTTCAGTGAGGAGGAGAAGAAACAATCTAAAGCGTTGAAAATCAGCTGCAACTTAAATAATGCTGCTTGCAAGTTGAAATTGAAAGACTACAAGCAGGCTGAGAAACTGTGTACCAAGGTATTAGAACTTTAAACACTGAAATCATCCCCCTCCCCTTCCCAAAAAAACTCATCCTTGTATAGATTCTACGCTTTGTTTTTCGCACCAATAGTGTGTGAGTGCTAGGGGCGAAGGTACATAGCCCTAAGGGTGGTCAACTGACCACCCTTCGTCGAAAAATTACAGTGTATATATAGGTAAAATATTAGATTCTAATGGTATATAACGTATATTGAACCCCCTTTATCGGAGATTTTTTACTATTCAAGTTTGAACACCCTAAATGAAATTCCTGGCTTCGCCACTGGTGAGTGCTGCAGGTGTTAGAACTGGAGAGCACCAATGTCAAAGCTCTTTACCGCAGAGCTCAAGCATATATGAACATGGCTGATCTGGATCTGGCTGAATTTGATATTAAGAAAGCTCTTGAGATTGATCCCGACAACAGGTATATAACCAAGTTTACTGTATTACTACGCCCCATGTATCATTCTGTCAGTCATGGTGCTGAAGCTTGTTCCCTTTTATGATGCAAAGGGATGTGAAGCTTGAATACAAAGCTCTGAAGGATAAAGTCAAGGAATTTAATAAGAAGGACGCAAAGTTCTACGGAAACATGTTTGCCAAGTTAAATAAGCTGGAAACGGCAAATTCATCTGTAAGTTCTAGACTATGTAACCCCTCGACTTCATGCAGCTTTACCTCTTGTTCTGATATTGACTTGTGTCACTGTGTTGTGCAGAAATCTGCTCCCAAGGAACCAGAACCGATGAGCATAGATAGCAAGGCATAACTTGACTTGGACATGATACATCACATAAAAGAATCATCATTATTTTCTGGCATAGCTGTAGTTTCTATGAGATGATGAGCTTTAATATGTGTCATCTAGTCGTAGGAAAAAATGTTTGCTGAATAAGCTGACTGAAATTTGGGACTTTGTATTGGTTATTTCGGATACTAAGTGGGTCCTCCTGTAATAGTCTTTTTAGGTGAATCGAACATATTTGGTGTTCCGTAATTTGTTTATTTTGTGTGTTAATACTTAGTGTGTTATTAAGTGGATTAATTAAATTAATTTGGATGGATGTCAAAACCAGTTCATGCACCTCTTAATTCATGAATGCCAAGCGAAGATGCCTTGGATCAATAGCTGATGACATTCACCTTTATTCCGATAAAAATAAATCCTCGGCTGAAGACTAAACTAACTGTGAAACGTAAGCATCAAGGCCCTTATTGCGGTTTAAAATGCAGAATTCTGCACCACAAGCCATACAATGTATATTAGCAATGCAAAATTTTACGTAGAATGACGTACGAAATCTATCAATTGAGTCCTTTGAGTATGATAATCTTCATTGACATTAGAATAGTTATGCATCAGTAAAAAGTGTGGCAATGTAGAATTTGGATACGATTTATACTTGATACCTCTTAGTATCCAGATCCCAGCAATGAGACTTGCATTCAGCAATGAGTATTTTCACGTCAATTTTAAGTCGGAAAACACCTTATCTTCTTACAGTTGATATTGTTTGTTATATTGGCAACTCAACAAGTTAGGAGCTGAAATTGCTAAATAAAAATATTTCTAGCTAGGATAAATTGAGCCAGGATAGTTAGGGGTCAAAGTGTACAAGATGAAAGTTAGCAACTAACTTTCTAGTGGTAGTTAGAGGTGGTTGTACAGAACCTTTTATCTCTTCTTTGCCTCTCATTTCCAGTTGATAATGGAGAACTCATCCAGTTGATAATGGAGAATTGAGTTCTCGATAATCTCTCTTCATCTCAATTCCTTATGCATGTCACCTTCCATTGAAAGCTAACATGGTATTAGAGCGGTCGATTTAGCTCCGCTATTAATCCTCCTCGGTCAATTACATAATTCCAATTTTCGATTTCAAGCTCACTTCGTCGGTGATCGTCGCCCCAAAGCTACGGTTTTCAATTCAGAGCAAAAATGGCAATTGATGAAGGAACGAGTGCTGAGATAGTGCTAGGGCACACTCATCTTTGTGTTTGCGACTTTCGGACACGCTCGAAGAGCATCTGATGGAAGAAGCTAATAGAGGTTGAGAACTACAATCTGTAGTCTAGATTTATGAGAACTGGATTGTTTACGAAGAACAAAATCAGATTCATTGACGGAAGCTGTAAAAAGGAGAACTTTAAGAAGGATTTGCATGATCAATGGGAAAGATGCAATACATTTGTATTATCGCATATAATGAATGTTGTTACCACGGAGCTCAACAACACTGTGGTCTATGCATATTCTGCATACAATGTATGAAAGGATTTGAAGGAACGTTTCGACAAAAAGGAATATTTCTAGGATCTACAATTTACATCAAAAGCAAGGGTTGGCACCAATGTCCACTTACTATTCGAAACTGAAGGATTTAGGGGATGAGTATGATGCTATGACACCTACGCTTTCATGTCCATGTCTTGAATCGAAGGTGTTTCTGGAACATATTCAACAACAACGTCTGGTACGATTTTTAAGTAGTCTAAATGAATCATTTGCTCGGGCAAAAAGGCAGATAATGCTAATGATTCCAACTCCAAACATAAATGAAGCCTATGCAATGGTAGTGCATGATAAGAAAAAGCGAGCCAAGGCAACTGGCATCAGTAATTTGAATATAGGAGCTTAGGCAATAGTATATAACACAAGTCATAGAGCTAACACAATGGCTTCCAATGTAGGTTATGGAGCTAATATTGTGGCTTACAACACAGGACAAGCATACACTGGGGGATACAAGCAAAAAAATCAGTTGTACTGTGATTACTGCAAATTAAAAGGTCACACTAGGAATGTTTGTTACAAGCTAGTTGGCTATCCGACAGACTTCAAGCCAATGAAGGCAGCTTTTGGAAGGAATGTGACTGCAGCACACGATGTGTAGATTGACAAATCTAAATGCCGTGATGAGCAGAAGTAATGTACAAGAAGTGCACCAGCGGGACATTTCTTCACAGAGGAGCAATATCATCAGCTTCTTCAAATGCTTAACCAGACTAACACTTCAGTTGACACAGTTGCTCATGCCAAGGTTACGGGTATACCACTGTCACTTCTGAGTATGATCAAGGAAAATAGGTGGATTATAGACTCAGGAGCTACTAATCACATGGTGTCTAGCCAATATATATACATTGACTATGTGGAGTTGTCCAAGAATAGTTTGAGCAAGGTGAAATTACCCACTGGAGAGGCAAGTGTAATTACACATTTAGGATCTTCTAGTATCTTAGATGGCATGTTGATCAAGAATGTGCTATATGTACCTAAATTTAAGTACAACTTATTATCAGTGTCTAAGCCGACCAAGGATCTGGGCTTATTTCTTTCCTTCTTTCCTACCTGCTATGTGTTAGAGGATATTTGCAGTGGAAAGGTGAAGGGGATTGGTAGAGTGGAGCATGGATTGTATGTGCTAGATCAGACTATACTTGTAGCAGTTCTTTAAGATGAGGGACCTAAGAGAGTTAAAATTGTTCCTTGGGATTGAATTTGCTCGATTTGACAAAGGCATAAACATGAGTCAACGAAAATATGCTCTAGACCTGATTTCAGAGCTTGGACTAGCAGGAGCCAAACCTGCTAGCACACCATTAGAAGTAAATCAAAAGTTGACCTCTCTTGATTTTGACAAATAGGTGCCCTCTTCAATAGACACTGCTCCAAACCCTCTCTTGAAGGATACTGGTGAATTTCAAAGACTAGTGGGAAGGTTACTACACTTATCAATGACTAGGCCAGATATATCATTTGTTGTACAGACATTAAGTCAATATATGCATTCTCCAAAACAATCTCACTTAGATGTGGCTAGAAGAATTGTCAGATATGTCAAAAGTGCACCGGGCAAGGACTGTTATTGCCTTCATCTGGTGATGGCACTCTAAAGGCATATTGTGATGTCGATTGGGGAGCATGTCTTCAGACTAGAAGATCAGTCACTGGTTACTCAGTGTTCTATGGGAATGCTTTGGTTTCTTGGAAATCAAAGAAGTAGGAAACAGTGGCAAGGAGTTTAGTTGTAGCAGAGTTTAAAAGCATGGCTTCAATTGCGGCTGAAATTCTTTGGCTAATTGGTCTGTTTGGTGAATTAGGTGTTAAGCTGCAATACCTTGTGCCTCTGTTCTGTGATAGCAGGGCTGCGATCCAAATTGCAGCAAATCCCATTTTTCATGAGCGTACAAAATACATAGACATCGATTGTCACTTTAACCGAGAGAAGATAAAGGCTGGAATTATAGGGACTGTGTATGTGAACACTAAGGAGGGGATAGCAGATTTACTCACTAAGGGTCTTGGCAAAGCACATCACCATCATTTACTTTGCAAGCTTGGAGTGAAGAACAATTTTCTACCCTCCAGCTTGAGGGGGTTATTGAGCGAGGATAGTCAATACTGTATATGTATTGGAAGTTTAGGGGTCAAAGTATACAAGATGAAAGTTAGCACCTAACTTAACCAATTAGTTGTATTAATAGTGGTAGTTAGAGGTGGTTGTAAAGAACTTTTAATCTCTTCTTTGCTTCTCATTTTCGGTCGATAATGGAGTTCTCGATAATCTCTCTTCATCTCAATTCCTTATGCATGTCACCTTCCATTGAAAGTTAACAGGATAGTACAACGAATTCATGATTGACACATAACCATAAGATGTAACCTTATTATTACACTAGTTTGCATCCTTATTTCTTACTCTTTCTAAAGCCAACTTCTATTAAGAAGTGAGTCCTTTTCCACTTTGAAACAACGGATTAAGAAGTAATTATTTTTTTGGTTATCCTTATCAGCAGTTTCAGTCTCTATTCAAATGCATTATTGATTATTGTAAAAGGAAGAAATGTTTAAATTTGACTTTGCTCAGAGTGGTTAAATGAGACCATGCCTTTAGCAAAATAACTCAAATATTCCCTTCGTCCTAATCTAAGTACTCCATCATACTTTTATTTATAATTTGTCCCAAAAGAATATTATATATATTTCTTGAAATAATTTAAATTCAAACATTTCAATTTGATAATTTATAACTATATAAATTTTTATAGCTTGTATTAAAATACAAGTTTTAATTATTTATTTTCGTAAACTCTTTGTCTGGTATAGAGATGCAAGATACAAGACCAATATTGAAAAGCCCAAAAATGATAGAAGTTCAGCCCAGCCCAAATATTATGGCCTACACTTAACGTTAGGGTTTTAGTGCGCTCGTTCCAAGTAGAAGATAGTTGTGAGGGAGTGTCTCTTAGCTGCTTAGCTCTCAGCAACCATGGGTATGAATCTGAACCTGCTCCTCCCTTCTCTACTACTATAATTTACAATTTGCCTTAAAATAGAGACGGTTTTATTAATTTTACGTTCTTTTATTTATGGATTTGAAGGTATCTCACGAGATTCTATGCACAAAAGACGTGCCACTGGTGGCAAGAAGAAATCTTGGAGGAAGAAGCGAAAGTTAGTTCTGCTGCCTTTTTCTTTTTCCTAAATATCTGTCCCTATCTCTGTCACACGGATCTTTCATTTTCGGTACTAAGTTCGTATATTTAGCTAAAAAACTGCGTGTAACCGTACTGTTGTATGAACACAACGCGTAAACTAGTCCAATTAATGTAGGTCTCTGTCTGTTTAGGATTTGTTTGGCTCGAAGGAAATAGTTTTTCAGTGAAATAAGTGGTTTTCTCTGGTGTAAGGTTGGTGATTGGAAAATATTTCTCGGAAGAGTGTTAATTAAATATCGATATTAATGTCAGAAAACAGGATAGTGTTTGGACGGAATTTTTTGAGTTGTATATATTGATAATGATAATTAAGTGGTAGTTGGAGCAAATGATATGGAGTTAATGTTGGGATGGTAGTAAAGAGGAATGATTTCCATGCATAAGTGAGTAAGTCATTTTTCCATTTTGGTGCAGAAAATGACTCCATTTCCGGCAACAGTCATATTCCTTCCTATTCGTATCTGTTGTTTCTAAGGTAGAAGTAGTTATTGCTGTTTCTAATTAGTGATTAGAAACAGCAATTACTACTTTGCTGCTCATGATTTAGTGATTTATTGCTGCTCATGATCTATTTCAATCAAACAACCAACTATGTGTCATCCAAATTTGTTGGGGTCGACGATAGGAACAATTATTATATAAAGTAAGATAACGGAACAAAATTGATTTGTAAATCCTTGTCAAAACTAATTAGTGCAGTAAAAGAGATTGATTAAATGGTCTTTTGGTTGATTTGGTATAATAAAACAAAGAAGGGTGATAACTGATATCTATAGGGAAGCAAAATAAAGGACATAAATAGTTATAACAAAATGACTGCTATGAATATACCCTTAGCAGAGCTGATGTGGAAAAAAAAACTGATAAACTATGTTATTGCAATATGATGTTGTAGAGGAAAGACTCACAGCAATCTGGGCACACAGCTAATTTGTGTGAATCTGTTTTCTTGTTGTTAAAGGTATGAGCTTGGCCGTCAACCTGCGAATACCAAGATCTCAAGTAACAAGACAGTCAGACGAATTCGTGTTCGTGGTGGTAATGTGAAATGGAGAGCACTGAGATTGGATACAGGAAACTATTCATGGGGCAGTGAAGCAACCACCCGCAAGACTCGTATCCTTGATGTGGTCTACAATGCCTCGAACAATGAACTTGTTCGCACACAAACTCTAGTTAAGGGCGCAATCGTTCAGGTTGATGCAGCACCTTTTAAACAGTGGTACCTCCAGCACTACGGTGTTGACATTGGTAGGAAGAAGAAGGGGGCTGCTAAGAAAGAAACTGCTGAGGTACCCAAAATTTGTTATCTTTCTTCAATACCTGAATATCATCATTTAACTAGTAGTTGTTGATTCCTTGCTATCTGGCTTCTACAGCTCTTTCATTTTGCTAATCAATCATAATTCGTCATGCCATGCAAGTTATTACTGGTGACCATGATCTGTGACTTGCTTTGACATAGTTTCGTGTTTGGGCATGATTTTATGATAAAAAATAACTTGCCCAAGATTGAGAAAAAGAGAGAAAGATAGAAAATGTACAAGTGAAGGGAAAAAATAGGTCTTACTGAGGATACTCTTGACCTCTTACAATGCAGCGAGCAAAGGCTGTCTTTCATATTGTTTGATCCCTGCTCAGTTACATTCTGCTGTATCTACATGAAGATATTTTTCTTAATTTACCAACTACTGGTTTACCCACTTTACCTACAAGTGTTCAACTCCAGCAACTATTTTATTCAACTTTCATAACAGTATCCTTACATTTCCATATGTTGGGAATCTGAATGTCCAAAGTGATGTTTAAGTAGTGATGCCTTCCTTCTTTCCCTTATATATTGATGACTTTTTTTTGGTCGACAATGGCAGGAGGGAGAAGGTGCTGCTGCTGCAGAGGAAACTAAGAAGAGCAACCATGTAGCCCGAAAACTTGAGAAGCGCCAGAAGGATCGCAAACTTGACGCTCACCTTGAAGAACAATTTGGTGCTGGTAGACTCTTGGCCTGCATCTCATCTCGGCCCGGTCAGTGTGGCAGAGCTGATGGGTAAGTTCCGCCTTAACACCCCTGCTTTATGGCCCAAGGCCTACGACAATGTTTTTGCATCTGTTCCACTCAAGTGATGATATTTGATTGCGATTGACAGGTATATCTTGGAAGGCAAAGAACTTGAGTTCTATATGAAGAAATTACAGAAGAAGAAGGGCAAGGCTGGAGCTGGTGGAGCTGCTTAATTGAAGCTCTTAGATTTTTGAGACTAATTTATATGTTTTTCCTTTTTACTCGTTAATCAACTTGGTTTGTGAGGATATTTTTCTATATGCAGTATTCTTTAATCCTACCATGAGTTGACGTTGATGCCTGGACTTCATCTGTTATTGTTGGCGTTGATTAGTTGTTTCAGTTTCTTCTGAAAATCTTTTGCCATATTTTTAACTATAAATTACAGAAATTGTGCTGCAAATTACTAGTTTGGTAATTAGTTGTTGCAAATACCGAAACATTGGTTCAAAGCTTCTTCACTCTTGTATTTTTCAAACCTATTTTGAAAATGCTTTTCTTGAGTCGTTTGCGTGCATTTTACCCTTGTCAGACCTTATTTATAGGATCACATTGGTTATGTTATTGTTGTAAAGACTGAAACATTGGTCTCAGATATCTTTCTCCCAACTTCGAAGCAAGATTCTACCTCCCTAGACCTCACTGGATTTTTTGTTGTTTAACTTCTAAGCAAGATCAAACTAGAGTTAGAACTAAGTGTGGCCCTTGGCCTTGGATTAGTATATTCTTTTACCTATGTATTAGTGGAATTCAAGATGTCCAAAATATCAGCTTTAGTACAAATTAGTGGTTGCAAAACTTGTAGTAAGAGATGATATAACTTGTCGTGCATCAAACGAGGAAACACGACCATGAGTGGATGCTAACAGCCACTTTAACTTGGAAAAGATGGAATGACATTGACAGAGATCAAATGATCAAATATCACTTCCAACTACACTATCTTACTAGTTGTACACCATTATTGCTCTTTGTTACCTGGTTGGTAATTGTTCTTTTTAACTTCTTGAGCCGAGAGTCTATCGGAAATAGCCTCTCTATTCCATTGGGGTAGGGTCAAGGTTTACGTACACTCTATCTTCCCCAGATCCGACTCGTGGGGTTTTACTGGATTGTTGTTGTTGTTGTATCAAACTTGTACTAACAACAACATCAGGATCCAAAATTTAAAATTAATGAGTGCGACTAGACATATTATGAGTAACAAATACATATTATGTATGTGTATGAAATGTGGTCGATTAGACAGCATTTGCTGCTATCTCTTCTCATCCACCATTTTAACGATTTTTAGGTTCAAGTATATTTTTCTATATAATTTGCTGATTCTAGATCAATATCAATATTCAATAAAATACACGTCGTCGACCTTTACTTGCACAATTTTTTGTTACTCCACGACTTTTTTTATGTTATGGGGTCCTCAAAACTGATTTTAGGGGCTCTTCACTTTCAAAATTGGTTGAGTCTCAAGTGTACTTCAGAAAGAGTGAAAAATATAGGGTTCTTTTTCTCCTCTGATGCACTTAATGTAACATAGAATTTCATCATAACTAGAAAGAATGCAAAATGGGTGTTGAGGAGACCAACCATTTGGTCATTCAGTTGTAGTTTTTTAAGTCCTAAATTTGTGTCCTACAAAAAGACATCAAATTTGCGTCAGTGTCTATTCACCTCTATCTGTCTAAAGTCTTAAAAATTCTTTTCTTGATAAAGACTTCACTTCTTTTTGCTTGTCATTTTTCACTTTAATCTCGTGTCCAATTTGTGGAGGCTCTAAGCTTTTCTTCTTTTATGAAACCATTATCAGATTTTGGTACATGATTATGACCATGTAACAAAAAGCCCTTTAAAGGACTAATGAATAAGAAGGTATTCACATGTTGGGTCGGAGCTAGTCTTACGGTTGCACGTAGGATCGAACTCAATAGCTTTGATACAAATATTGTATTTGTCATAAGAAATACATAGAAATTATTAAGATAGAACCCAATAATTTATATGAATTTCAAACTCGTAAACTTCAAATCCTAGCTCCGTCTCAGTTCACATGTATGTCTGATACACCATTTGAGACTTTACTAGCACGGTACAAACACTATTATACAACCATTTTTTTTTTGGGTGTTGATTTTCGTTAATGGGTGTTTAGCTGCACCCATTACTGAACTGGGTCAATACATAAAAATATCTGAATATAAAAATAGATCTGATACCAATACGACTATCTATTTCAATAGTTGCATTTAAACTTCATGTCAACCTAAAGATCTGATCATAAATATGTTGTTTGTCCGGTGAAAGAATGCTCTTGTTTTGATCATTTTGAGGTATATATGGAATAGTTATTTTATACGTTCATTTATCTTTCAAAAATATTTGTGTGTGGTTTTGTAGGACCCAAGTGCCGTGAAGCTGAAACTTTTTTCTAAAAAGTATAATTATACAAATTCGCACCTCTTGTTACAACAACAACAACAATAATAACAATAATAATAATAATAATAATAATAATAATAATAATAATAATAATAATAATAATAATAACTAATGCGTGATACTCTCGTTTTTTAAATTAAAATCTTAAATCCACATTTGTAGGCAACATGTTGAGTTACCAACAAAGTCAATTGTCAAATTGGTACGACTAGAACTTTTCGTACTTCATTCCAGGGGCTAGGTGGGGTTTGGTAGGGCTCTCCATAGATGACTTGCATATTGTATTGTGCCCCTTTATGGTAGTTACTGGTCGATATTATTGCATGCCATTTAATTTATGGTTTTATGTTTAGATAATTATTTATGCGATTTCTGCTGGAGTCACTAATTCTTTTTTGTTTTTCTTTTTCCTTTTCCTTTTCTTTCCTGAGCCGAGGGTCGATTGGAAACAGCCTCTCTGCCCTTTCGGGTAGGGGTAAGGCCTACATATTACCCTCCCCAGACCCTACTTTGTGGGACTATACTGGGTAGTTGTTGTTGTTGTTGTATAATGTTTAACGTGCAAGGAAATAATTTGTCTTCTAAAACATCTTTTTCACTAATCTTATCATCTGCATATAAAAGCACAAACTTATCTAGGTTCAATTTACTTTGTAAGTTTGCCAATTAAGTTAATTTTTTTGGTAGTAATGGTAATAAAGTAGAAAAATGACTAGAAGCAAAGAAGCCACTTACCTTTGCTCTTTTTTGCTTTTTGAGCTTTATGACACGCTCATGAAATAGCTCATGACCTAATGAACAATGAGTTTATGTATTCAACAAAATTTAGTGTTTTGGCGTCAGAACTGTATATATGTGAAAAATATAAATAGAGTTAGATATACATTTCAAAACTTACAACGTCTAAATTCTGAATTTATTACTGTGAACGTAGACATAGTTTTCAAGATCCTATCAGCTACTTAACATGAGGGAGAAATTAATGAAATATATAGATAAATATGGATTCAAGATTTTAAACCAATTGATGGAGAAATAATATTGCTGATTTATAATTTTTCAGAATTATTTTGCAAATGCCTCAAATGTCTTTTTACTGGCCAATTCAATTCATTCCTGATTAGTCTTTACTGGTGCATTCAAAAAAGAAATTGAAGTATTTGAATTTTAGATAGGAAAAAGAAAAGTAGAATTAAAATGCACAAATGTTATTTATCTTATTCAGACAAGGAGAGTTACATTAGACTAAGAACAAGACATCAAAGTCCTGCCTGGAAATCGTCATAAATATTACTATTAAAATAGTAATCTAACCTTGGAAATTAATACTGAAATTATTTGATACTCCTATATAGTTAAAGTGTGAACACAGATCTAAATAACCCTAATAATAGGGGATTAGATTAAAAATTCAACTTCCTAACGGATCTCATTACATGATTGTTGTTTTCTTCTTTTTTAAAAATTTCCTTTTTTGGCTGGGGACAAGTCTGTCGGCCTAAATATTTTGAAGTATTATTAGCAAAATGTTGTGTGATTGTTAATCGGACCTAGTGTCGTGGTAAATAAAATGGGTGCAAATATTAAAGATCTGAGTCCAAATTCTAACGCGACATAAAAAATACTATAGGGCGCAGTTCGGATTGGATATGCGACGTTCGATTTGGACTTTCGCTTTTCGGATTCAAGCGATGACAATCCAAATCAGTTCGAATTGGATCAAATTTTTTAAGTTCAATTTCAGATTTATCGTTTTGGATATTGTGAACTTTCGATTTTGAGTGTATAAATTGAGATGCTTCTACTTTTTACAAAAATGATCCAAATGAAGTACTCATGTTAAATTGATGGAAAAGCTCACTCATTCTTGCCGCAATCATCCAAATAAAGTATTCAAGTAATAAAATTGTTATTATATTAAAAGAATACAATAGAGACAATAATTCGGCCGATAATAAGTAGCAATAGTAAAATCATGTTCAAATAAAAAGTATCCTGACAGTAACTTAGTAATTAATATTGAATATATGAGATAATATCAAATGGGTGGGGTATTAAACTTATTACTATTAGTATATGGATAATGGACTAAATATAAAGTATAAAAATTTCGAGTTTTCGGATATCCAGAAATCCGAAGTATCGAATCCAATATTCAATCTAAAATCATAAAATTTTAAAAGTTAAACTAAGCTATTTTTTCCTCTGTTTAAACTTTGATGGACAGATATAACAAATATTGAACTAGTGAAAGATAGGAAATATTCGATGAAAGAATTCACATGCACGTAAGCTGGTTCAAAGTTCAAACATCATTATTTAAAAAATATTATTATAACAATAAAAGAAGATCATTTTTGAAAGAATCTTTCTTATTAAAACAAGATAAGGCTGCAAAGCAGAAATATATTGTTAAACCCCATAAACTTGATTTTTACTAACCTTCTTTCATCAAATGATTAATCTATCTTTTTCTAAGGTATCTTTCCATACATGAACTCCACTACTCCATTTAACCTTTTCCTTGTTCATTTAACTATTTTGAATTAGTTGAAAAATTATTAAAGTTCTCTGATTTCATTGGGTCTAGTCAGAATCTCACCAATTGACAACCTGGGATTTTTTTATGTCCCCCCTTAATTTAATCATTATTTCATTAAGAAAATAAGTTAGTAGTAGATTTACTGACTTTTTTGTTTAATTGGACTTTTCAGCTCTGTAAAACAGAAGAACAGAAGCTTCTCTTTCTGGTTAATCTATTGAAAATTATCCCCAAAGAAAATGTGCTAACATGGCATCTAAAGTTGAAAATTATGAACTACTATAATTCAAATTTCAGCGGAGACAAAAAAACGTAACGTGATTTCTTATAATCTTCTAAGTTTTAGGTGAAGTTACCTGGTACACGCAAAATAAAACATGTACTCAATTAAAATAGTCGAGGTGCACGTAAGACAATCCAAACATCACCGTTATTAAAGAATTCGCCCCTGTTTGGCCATACATTTTCCCAAATTTAATTTGAAATTTATTTTCAAATCCCATGTTTGGCCATAAATTTGACCCACATTTTGGCCAAAACTCAAATCACATATTTGAAATCTCAAATTCAGCTAATAAGCTGAATTTGGGCCAAATTTCCAAAACTTGGGAATTATATACATGTTTTCCCAAAATAAAGTTGAAAAATATATTTTGAAATCGTATATCCAAACACATTTTCATCTTCAAACCAAACTTCACCCAAATCAGATTTTTCAAAATAAATTTGGGATCTATGGCCAAACGCTAGCGAAAAAAGATGTACCATCATGATTCTTGATATGAGGGTGTGAAGGCCAAAAATTAAGGTAGAGGATTAGCAGGTAGCCACACGTTTTCCTTTTCATATCAGTAGTATTTCTCTTATTCCTAGATTTCTAGTAATACATGTTGTTTGCTTTAGTTATTCTATTTTTCTTGTTGTTGTTACTTCCTATTTTTTCTCGTTGTTGTTACCCTTTCTTTTTCATGATTTTGCTACTATTATATTTTTTTTCAGCCGAGTGTCTACCGCCTCTCTACCTTCACAAGATAGGGATATATTCTGCGTACACACTACCCTAACTTAGAGTTCTAACAAAATTAATCATTTCATATTGAGACTTTAGAGCAAAGAAGGACAATAATACAGCTGGTTACAACATAACTATATAATCATAAATGGTTTGAATTTTTCTGATTTAATCACTGTATAATTTGACACCAACCATAAGCAAATCTTTTGAAGATTTGGGATATATCTTGTCAATTGATATGATTATGTAAAAGAAAACTAATCGACAATGATTTGGAAAATGAAAGCTCGTAATAATATCTCTATTTTTATTGCTTTACAGAGAAATATATCTTACATGAGGTGCTGTTAAGATTATGCACCTAAATTACTTTTTCCCCCTAACATTATACAGTACATACTACAACTCATCCAAAGTAAAAATTAGAATGCTTAAACCAATTATAGATTACAATAAGCCCCTTAAAACTACACCTAATCTTGTCAATTAGCAAATTTATGAAGCAGATTAAACTAAAAATCTCTGCTTATATACAAGCAGTCTCTTTCTCCTGTGGGGTAAATTGTGGTCCTGTGAATAAATGAATGGTGATTACATCTCAATTTTCATGTTAAGACGTCGAATTAGGCGCTGCATCAAAAGAAACAAATGTATTAATCACAATATAATTTTTTTTTCTTATTATCAGCTAGAATTCTTATTGAGCCGAGGGTCTCCCGGAAACAACATCTCTACCCTGCGAGGTAGGGGTAAGGTCTGCGTACACTCTACCCTCCCCATACCCCACTAATGGGATTATTACTGGGTTGTTGTTGTTATCGGCTAGAATTCATAGTATAAGTGGCACACTTCCCGGTGACAAATTCAGAATTTAGACGATATGAGCTCTAAAATGCATATCTAACTCTATTTATACTTGTTTTTCATGCATAGTCAACCCCGAAATACTGAATTCTACACTTTCCCATAATTACTTCCCCCGCCTCCAAAAATAAAATAAAAGAAACAAAAATTTCCTTCCCATTTTCTTACCAGGAAAAGCTTGTGACTGCAATGTTAAATCCTGGTGGCTCAATCCCATCTGAACAATTGTTTGCAGTTCATCCTCACAGATTGTGTGAAGCTGAATCAAGAAAGTTGACAAATACTAAATTAGAAAATGCAAATATTTTTACTGTCAAGAGTATATGAATAGTAATCTACAGAGTAGTTGAAATAGGTTAATTACCTGAGTAAGATTTTCACAAAATCCATCTAATGGGAACACTTGTTGTGGCAAAGAGCCATTTGGTTGACATATCTGAAAGAAAAACAAAAAAAAAACCATAAATTAAATTAGAATGTAATATAAATGTTACAAGGAAGCCATTCATTGCTTTGCAACGTTGCTCGGATTCTCCGAAAATGTGCTGGGTGCGTGTCAGATCCTCCAAAAGTAGTGCATTTTGAAGGATCTGACATGAGTGCAGCGGCATTTTGGAGAGCCCGTCCAACATAGCTGAGATGTCAAAAACTTACATCTTTTGAGAGGAAATTATCTATGTGAAAATCCATTCTTGGGTTCATTGAAGCCAACTTCATGGATAGGAACTACAAAATATTGCATTAAGGATAATTGATTAATTAGACAATGAACAAAAAGAAATTTCATGTGCCATTTTCATAACATACTTTATTAAAATCTTGAATTACCTCAACTTGGCGTTGGAGAGACTGTACATAATTTATAATTTCGTCAAGCATTAATGCTTTTCCAGTCACCTAATAAAAATTGTTTATTTAAGTTAGAATTGGACTTAAAATGGAAGTTAAACCTCCATCTGATCATAAAGAGAGTAAAGAAAATGAGAAACAAAGAAATTTACTGAAGCATTTGGGACAAACCTTATTACAGCCTGGTACAAGATCTTGCAAAAACTTCATTCTTTGACTGATCTTCTCTCTACGGACCTAAGCAAATGGCGAACAAAGCGATCATTAAATAATACTACAGACGAAAATTTTGCCCCTTCTAAAATTGAGTTAAAAAAAAAAAGCATGCCCCTTCTAACAGTTTAAGAGAGCATTGGACATAAATTTGGCTGAAACTTAAAAAATGAGTTCTTGAAAAATAATTTTTGGAAGTTGAAGTTACGTTTGGGCATATATTTTATTTGGAAAAAAGTTAAAGTATTAGCGGAAGAAAAAATTTCACCAAAAAACTGCCATAAACCAGTTTTTGGAAACTCGAAAAAAATTTAATTTTTTTTCAAAAATAGATCATATTCCATGAACAAATAGTATTTTTAATTTTTTTTTTTGAAAAAAAAAAACCAAAATCTATGGTCAAATGATGGCTAAGTATTTAGACGAGTTGGTGACACAACTATCATAACAATATACAGTCAAAACTCTCTATAACAGGCTCGTTTGTTCCGATATTTTTTGGTTGTTATCGTGAGGGGTTGTAAAAAAGGAAACATATTATAACATAACATAAAAATTTATTCCGAAAAAAATTGACTTGTATAGTGAATGATCGTTATATAGAGATGCTGTCACAGAGAAGTATGAATGTATGTTAAGAAAATATAGTTAAATTAAAATGTATACTCTGTAACAATACAGTTCAAGAAAACAAACAAAACAAAAAAGAAATCAAAGAATTTAAGAGGCTTACTCTTTCAGCTAGACTATGACTATCAGTAGCTTCACCTCTTCTTGCTCTAACATGAATCCAATCCTTTGTTGGCTTTTGCTCTTCCTTTGTTTCTTTCTCATTTTCATCACCTTCACTACCATTTATTTCCTCCATTTTAACTGTTCCATTTTTCTTCCCATTACCTTCTGTTGATTTAGATCTCTTTTCCTTTGTATCAACTCCAACCTCATTATAATTCTTTCCTTTTCCTCTTGAAACTGCTTTTCTTTTCCTAGAATTCAATACATTTGAAGTTTTTGACGCCATTTCACCACTTGGGATTTGCTCAGAAACAGAACAATCTTCATTAGAATTGGCATTATTAGGACCTGAAATTTTGCCCAAATCCAAATTTTCACACATCATTTCCACCTGGGTTTGGCCTGAATTTTTGTTCTGTAGTACAAGAGAAGGACTACTCGATATTCTAGATAATTTTTCACTCCCCATTGGCCCAGTACTAGATCTATGACTCAATTCTGTATTGTTTAGCCCAAATTGACTCGTTCTGCCATTAAAACTACTGCTACCAAAACAAGAAAATTTAGCAGCTCTATGTGAAAACTCTGGATTAGCTGAAAATGTAGGAAATTGAGGAGGATTTACTGGAACTGAAATATCAAAAATTGGTATATTATCTCGTAATTTTGGAGGAGAGTTTAAAGGTGTACTATAACATGAAGTCATAGTGGAATCACTGTTATTAATATTATTAATATGATCATAATTCACAGCATAATCAGTGAATTGAGGTGGAGGAGAGCTACAAATTGTGCCTAATTTTCCAGCTAATTCGTGGAGTGCGAAATTATCATTGGAATTTACAGAATTGGAGGCAACAGGAGATGAGACCATGGAGCTCAAAGCTGAATCAAGTTCATGAGGTGAAAATAGGGAATTTAATGGAATTTTGGGTTCAAAATGGAGGAGAGGTGGAATTCCACCATTAGAGAAGTAGTCTTTGTCCATGAAAATAGAAACTAACTCAAATTTTGACAAGAATGAGATTTAGTTATGGCTGATTTTCTCCTATTTATTTTGTAAATGTGTACTTAAGCTAGATAAAGAGAGAGACAGGAGGAGTTTGGTTAATGTTGGTAATAGAAGGAGAAAGAAGATGTGGAGAGAAAGAAAGAGGAGGAAGGAAAATAAATTTGCAGAGACTGAGATTAAATAGGCGGAAAGGAAAAGTTTTTGGAGTGTGAACTACGGGTGACAAAGGACGGGTCGAGTCGGCTATGGTACGCATCGAAAACGTAAAAATAGCACGGGTTAGTCAGCCTTTGCAAAGTCATTGAAAAATAACTACTATTTTGTTGCAACACAGAAAGTTCCGGCATAATATACTGGAGATCGGTGCACATGTGTATGAACTTCCAACATAATATGCTGGAACTCCAACACGCGGAAAGTTCCAGTATAATATATTGGAGATTGGAGCACCGATGCTCCAATCTCCAGTATATTATGCTGGACCAATATATTATATTGGAACCCAGTATAATATACTGGAGTTCCAGTATACTTATATTGGAACTCCAGTATATTATACTGGAGTATTTTTCCGGATTTTGAATAGTGTTTTCGTTCAGATTTATCTTTACATGAAAATGGCTAAATTTCGATTACTTTTGAAATTATGGCCATTTTTGAATGACCACTAGTAAATTTGGCTATTTTTGAATTTCTCCCATCGAAAACGGGTAATGCAAAAATGAAAAAATTATCCGATCCGACCCTTATTTAATATAGACAAAAATAGGTTAACGAGCGTATAATATGGATATCTATATTATCTATTATTTCTTGAATATGATCACTTTTAGGAGAATTTTTAGTCTCCCAAAGTTGGGGAACCCCCAATTTGAGGCTTTACAAATGTTAAAGTTAAACACATTGTTATTCATTTTCTAAATGTATAATATGGTTCTTATCCATATTTGACTGTTTCTTAAAAGTTTATTGTCCAACACATTTTCTAATGAATAATATGAGTGGATTCCTGTTTTCTTTTATCCATTTTGCTACCACTAGTGTGAATTATAGGTCTAAGAAGTATTGGTAAGAGGTAATAAGACAGGATATAATGTATTTTCAACTCACCGACGACATGACCTTAGATAGAAGGATATGAAGATCGCGAATTAAGATAGAAGGTCAGTAAGTAGTCGAGTATTGTCTCGCTTCTCGTGGAAGAGGTTTGGTGGTCCTTTCGAGCCCATTATCTGCTTCTCCTGTTATACAAGTAGTATTAATACTATTCTGGTATTGTCTTATTCTTCAATTTCTATTACTACCTGTTGTTTCTTGTGCTTCGGTCATCTTATTACTTTATTGTTGTTAATGTCCCATTTTTTCAATTGTTTTGTTATGCTTTCCTTATTTTTTTTCATGACTTCTTCACTACTGAATTTCTTTTTTAAAACTGATTTAGTATGCATTCCTCGAGTCTTCACTACTGAATTTCTTTTTTAAAACTTGAGCCGAGCGTCTATCGAAAACAGTCTTTCTGCCTTCACAATGTAGGCATAAGGTCTACATTATACTGAGTATGTTATTATTATTGTTTGTTATTTATAAATTTTAAATTCGCATGTAGCTACAGTTAAATAAAAAACTCTCCTATAATAAATTACAATTTTGAATAGAAGAAAAATTGACTTTATAAAAATCTCTTATGTTTTATATATTAATCCTTTATTTGTTTATTATTATTATTAGTATTATTTTGCGAATCACCAAAAAAGACATCATATAGTAACTACATTGATATTAATAATGAGTCATAAAGCTAACACGAAAGTCCAATCTCCCTGTTGAAAGTTGAAAATTACCAGTTATCCCTTCATCCATGACTTCGTATAAGTTTTCGTCGATTTATGCAACAAATTTCCCCTACATTACTCTCGTTTAGGTCATTAACAAGTTCTACATAATTTAATATGTTAAAATCATTTTTTAATGAAACAATTTAACGTGTTTTTGGCAGGTCAATCACTGTATTATTCCAACTTCTCCGGTTTAATCGGATACTGTTGGATTTTCATACTCATAATAATAATAGTAGTAATTTATTAACGATAATTACTAATCACTCAACTTGGTTTCTTAGAAATGCAATGACAAATATGAATTCAAGTATTTCTCACATCTCTTCCAGTAGGCGCCAAGCAGAGATAATTAGTAGTGCTGGTTTAACGATTCAAAGCAAAGTCCAAACTGACATAATTAAATAATTATTTCGTTAAGTGGTGAATTTATGTAACGGTGTAAATTAAACTGGTTGTTTGGTTATCTGGAGAGGGTCTCGGTATAAAATTTAAACTTGGGATTACATTTATCTCGAATTTGATAATTGGTAGTATTAGTTAAAATTGGTATAAATTATATGCTATTTATTCCATATAGTAGGATGTGAAATTATAGTATTATAATCCAAAATCTTATTCCAAACTAAACGCCACCGAAGGCATTATCAATATTTGTTCGGCTAAAGTGGTCCAAAAATACTCTTAAAATGGTGAGATACTGTCCGCTCTGGATCAAGCTCGTATGGTTTTTCTCAAAACTCACACTATTAAGTAGCTTATTTTTTTTTTCTACTTTCCGTGTGAAACTTTGGTCATACACACCCAATAATATTTTCACATTTGTCCAATCATTTGGAGATGTGCAACCTAGATTAACTAGAGAATTATTAATTTCTCGTTTTATGATCGATTACGTGTAATTATCTTTTAAATGATAAATGACCTAACTTAGCGTAATATTATTTCTACACTATTAAAAGTATGAATCAATTATATTAAATTCTAAACTGGTTGAGCATGTTATATTAATCATAAAAATAACTATATATTCTGAATGTATAAGATCTATCATATCATTGTTGGATTATTTTTACTTTTGACCATCTACTTACTGTAACTGCATTTCTGACCTCCAACGCTTCTCGGTAAATCTAGTCAGAGCAGTAGTGACATAGTAATAGACCTTCAGGCAATATTACATGATCAAAATCTGCAAAGAAGATTCGCGGTTGGCCGGTTTGAAACTCTCTCAGCGCACGTTAGCCTAAACGTACGCCGCCATCGGGAGGAGAGCAAAAACTGCGATTTCGACAGTGAATTCGGGTGCGACAAATGCAGGGAAGGGTGGGAACCAAGGTGGTGGCCATGGGAAAAGGATTTCTGAAGTTACCAGTCCTAAGCTCAATGCAACAGAGATTGAAACAATCAGCGATAAAGTGGTTAATCCAGCGGAATTTCAATGAACTTCGACTGAATTAGTGATACGGGAAACTAATTCCAATGGAGAGGGGAGCAAAATAAGCTCACAAGTCCAGAGGAGTACACCGGTGAAGGAGCGAGTGGAGAATTGGAATGAAGCAACAAAAAGCTTGGGTACAGGGGGAAGACGATCATGGGCTGATGAAGTTGAACTTGCTGAGAAGACTGCAGGTAAGGAATCGAAATCTAGGGCATCTGTGTGGGATAATTTTGATATACCAAAAATAATGAACGGTGGCTTTAAGCTTGAGTTTGTTAACCCTACTACTATGGGGGAACAAAGGATAGTGAAAATTGAAGATGACGATATTGTTTAAGAGATTGAATACTGGAGGAATGCTATAGTGTGTTATGTATTAGGAGCACACCCTCCATTTGCAGTCCTAAATGGATACATATAGAGAAACTGGGGGAAGTTAGGCATAAACAAAATAGTAATGATGATGAATGGTATAGCCCTGGTTAGATTTGAGAATGAGGAGGGGAAGAATGAAGTTATTCAAGGGGGAATATATCATTTTGATAACAAACCATTCATAGTGAACACTTGGAACGCAGATATGGAATTTACTCGAGAGGAATTATTTTCAGTTCCTATTTGGGTCAAACTGCCGGAGTTGAACTTTAAGTACTGGAGTGCAAAGAGTTTGAGCAAAATTGGTAGCCTAATTGGGAAACCTCTCATGGTGGACAAGAATACTGAAAAAGAAACTTGGGCTAAACTTTACAAAATTGTTGGTTGAAGTGAAAGTTGGTGAAAAATTGCCAGAGATTTAGAAATTAGAAAGGTAATGTGATTGAACAAAGAATAACATACGAGTGAAAGCCCTCTATATGCTCTAGTTGCAGCAAATATGGGCATACAAAAGATATTTGTAGGAAAAACAAGACAACAATGGAAGGCAAGGTACATGAAGGAAGCAAACAACCAGAGAAGGTTACACAATAGAATGCTGAAAATAAGACGAATATAGTGAAAGCACAGGAGGATAAGGGGGTCAAAGAAATGGGGAGGGAGGATATACAGGCAGATGTCAAAGATAAAATCCCGGGAAGGGGCATCAAGGATGGGTGCAGCCTCGTAAACCAACCAATGTGGTCAAGCAGACACATTCAATGGTGCCTGTGGCCAATACATTTCAGAACCAGGAGAAGGATAAGGCGGAAACAAGTACTGCTAATGAAGGAGTGAAAGGAGGGAGTGGTACCATCTTCCCTATAGAGGATGGTTAAGCTAATGAGTTGGAATACAAGAGGCCTCAATGGCCTCAGTAAGCAAAAGAGGTTAAACTCTTCTGCAATGATCATAATGTTGGACTAGTTGGGCTACTAGAAACTAGACTAAAAAGTAATAAGGTGGTTAATATTATTAATGCTATGTTTGTAGGGTGGCAATACTAGCAATCATATCACACTTTATAATGGTAGAGTTGTGGTAGTGTGAAAACAAGAGCGGTGTGGGGTGAGGATCATTAATGAAATTGCATAGGCAGTAACTTGCCAAGTAAAGTATATTCCTATGCAAGTCACATTCATGGTCACATTTGTGTATGCACATAATCTCAGAGATGATAGGAAAGCATTATGGGACTATGTACACCAGATGAGAACAGGCTGCCGGCTTCCATGGATATGGGGGACTTCAATGCAGTACTACAGCAGGAAAACAGAATTGGAGGGAACCAAGTAGCACTCACTGAGGTGGTAGAATTTCAGGAGTGTATTGATAAGTGCATACTTATGGAGTTACCAAATAATGGATACAAATACTCATGGAATGACAAGCTGGGGACAAATAGAATCTGTTCAAAAATAGATTGGGTGTTTGTTAATGGGGAATGGATATATACAATACAACAATGTAAAACTCGTGCATTTCCAGAAGGGGTGAGTGACCACTGTCCATTAGTGGTAGAGATGATCCAGACACAGGCAAGGAAGGGGAAAGCTTTCAGAACTGCAACATGTGGAGCAAACATCATGACTTCATACACATTGTTGAAGAGGGATGGGCAATGAAAGTGGAGGGGTGTAAAATGTATCAAATAATAAAGAAGTTAAAGGCTTTGAAACATTAACTTAGAACATTACACAAGACAAACTTTAGCAATGTCATAAATAAAGCTAACAATAGGGAGGAAGCGCAGAAACTGCAAGCTATGCTACAGGAAACATCACTAGATAATCTTCAGCAGAAGGAGAAAGATGCAAGGGATAAGTTCAGAGAATCATCACTTATGGCAAAAAATTTCTTGATGTAGAGAAGTAAGGCCACATGAATTAGACTTGGGAATGATAATACCAAGTATTTCTTCTTCATTACTAAACAGAGAAGATTAGTGCAATCAGTGACTCAAATTAATGATGAGTGGAAACAACTGCAAACTGATCCTGAGAAGATTGCTGATGTGTTTTTCAACTATTATAAGAAACTATTAGGTACTAATGGAGGAACTAGGAGAAAGGCATGGCAGGGATCCCTAAAGCAATAACATTTGTTGTCTGTGCAACTACAGTTAGAGTTGATAAAGGATGTAACTGCACAGGAGGTCAAGAAAGCAATGTTCAGTATTAATGTCAATAAGTGTCCTGGGCCTGATGGATATAGAGCAGCGTTCTACAAAGATGCATGGAAAGTGGTCGACAAAGATATCACTGATGCAGTGATAGAGTTCTTCAGCAATGGACAAATGCTCAATCAGCTTAATGCAACTATTTTAACTTTGATACCTAAGGTGACTAATCCAACAGAAGTTAGCCAATTTCAATCTATATCTTGTTGTAATGTACTCTACAAGTGTATATCGAAGGTTATTTGTAATAGGCTTACTGAGATGCTTCCTACCATAGCAAGTGAAAATCTAGAGGCATTTGTGAAGGGAAGGTCATTAGTTCATAATGTCCTTATGTGTAGTGACTTACTAAGACGCTACAATAGAAAAATTACACCTAGATGTCAAATGAATATTGACCTAAGGAAGTCGTATGATATGGTACAATGGGAGTTCATTGAAGAAATGTTAAAGGGTTATGGCTTTCCTCCAAAGTTTATTCAGTTGATCATGGCATATGTAACAATAACAAAGTTCTTAGTGAAGGTTAATGGAGAGGGGTATGGATATTTTGAGGGGAAGAGGGGTCTAAGGCAAGTGGATCCAATATCCCCATTACTTATTGTTATGGTAATGGAATATCTATCTAGGATTCTAAAGAGGATGAGCCAGTTGCCAGATTTTAGATACCATTCAATGTGCAAGGAACAAAAACTCAGTCACCTGACATTTGCAGATGATTTAATATTGTTTTGCAAAGGGAATGAAGCATTTGTATGGAGAATAATGGAAGCACTTAGACACTTCTCAGAGAGTACAAGCCTGGAGGCAAATACAGATAAGTCAAGCATATATATTGCAGGAGTGGATGATGAGCTAAAACGGAAATTTTTGGACATCACAGGCTACTCGAATGGCACATTTCCTATGAGATACCTTGGTCTCCCATTATCCCCAAAGAGGTGGAGTAAAATGGACTGTCACCAATTATGTGTGAAGATCACTTAGAAGCTTAACACAATATCAAATAGACACCTTTCTTATGCAGGGAGGCTACAGGTGGTTGTGTCTGTACTATTTTCACTGCATAACGTTTGGGGGCAGTGTTCATCCTCCCACAAAGTGTGCTGAAGGAAGTAGATAAGAAATGTAGGGACTTCTTATGGGGAAGCTCTACAGAGAAGAAGAGGATACCTTTAGTAGCCTGGGAGAAAGTATCCCGACCTAAGAACCAAGGTAGGCTAAATATCAAGAACTACAAACTGTGGAACATCGCTTCTGTTGGAAAGTTAGTGTGGCTACTGATTAACAAGAAGGAAGTACTATGGGTGAAGTGGATACATGGCATCTACATGAGAGCAAATGATGATTTCTGGACACATAAACCAAAACAGGATAGCAGTTGGTATTGTAGGAAGCTACATGGTATAAAGCAACAAATGAAAGGGTGGTATATGAATGGCAGCTACTGTCTCACTAGTAATGGAAGATACTCGATCTCAATGGGGTACAACCAACTAGTAGGAGAAAGCCTAAAGTGGAATATTGCAAATTTGATTTGGAACATAATCATCAACCCAAGCACATATTTATACTATGGTGGCAGTGCAGAAGAAGCTATTAACAAAAGATAGAATCATTAGCATGGGAATTCCATGTGCAGATGGAACGTGTGGATTGTGTGAGCTAAACAATCTTGAAGATGTGCAGCACTTGCTCTTACAGTGTACACGGGCAAAAAGGTTGTGGGAAGAAGCGAAGGAATAGACTGGAGTGCACATTACACAGCATGATCTCCCGGTCACATTGATGAAGATCAAGCACAGAAGATGGAGTAAATTCAGAAAGGAAGTGATTACTGCAGTGGTAGGGGCTGTGTTATACAATATTTGGCAGAGTAGGAACTTATTCTTCTTTAGAAAACAGAAAGTTATCAGGGATTTTGTATTACAACAGATAAATAGTATAGTTATAGAGAGAATTCAAATGTATAGGGAGGGAAAATTAGCTAGGAGATACATAGATTTCATTGAGCAAATTTGTAAATAGAATGCGAGACCTACTGACGTCAGCAATGCGAGGCTGGTACTTGGGTGCTCTTTAGACGTAGGAGTTAATGTGGTTTGGAAATGGTAATATTCACAATTATTACCACACAAAATCTGCAAAGATGATTGGATTTGCTGTTCTATTTTGTTCTATTCTATTCCATTAGATTGGAGATGTAATAAACAGTCTAAAAACCAATTGAATGCTGCATCTAAAGATAACAGGATCTTCTATCTTTTAATTCATGCAATACTATCCGAAATATTATGTCTCAAAAATCTGCACATTCAGATCCAAATGTAATATCCATTTCTATTGTGAACTAACATTACCTAAGGAAAACTAATAGCAAGCATATTTGATGGGTAATCAATCAGAGGCGGAACCATGATTTGAAGTTTATGAGTTCTGAATTTACAATTATATATATTAAATTTTTATTTATAAATAGAGAGTCTAAGTAAAAGTTATTAGGTTTGTCTAAACCTGTAAATAATGTTATAGCCAGCTTCTGTTGGCAATTCAGTGAAGAGGATGTTACATGGTAGTATGGTACTAATGTATATAGCTGTATTCTTGTCGAAGAATCTCTTCTAAAAAAAAACGTGGTGAAACTTCGAATATATAGGCACAGATATATCCAAAATAAATTACTTGTAAAACCTCTATTTCCCTTTCTCATTTGGGCGGTGGAAATGAGGATTGGAGATTAACATTGTTATGCTCAAAAAATGCAGCCGCAATGTCAGCTATAGTTATCAACTAATTCTGGCCACAAATGCAAGAGAAATGGTTGGAACTTTTAATCCTGAACAAAGAAAGTTCACATATTATCGAATGCGAAAAATGTGGTACAAAAGCTTAATAGACCACTGTTTTCTTCTTTGGGATGTACAATTAGTTTGGGAAGATATCTGGCATCTAAATATCTTATGTATATAGGTAGGAATGTTTTATTCCTTGGTGAGCCTATCTTACACAAGTCAGATTAGTCGGGCCACGGGCCAATATTTTTGGGTGAAATTTAAAAATATCTAGATTTACAAGAGGTCGTTCAAAAATAGTCCAGTTTCAAAAGTAATCGAAATTTAGCCACTTTTCATGTAAAGATAAATCTGATGCGAAAACACTGTTCAAAGCCCGGAAAATATACCAGTATATTATGCTGGAGTTCCAGTATAAGTATACTTGAACTCCAGCATATTATACTGGAGTTCCAGCATAAGTACACTAGAATTCCAGCATAATATACTGGAGTTCCAGCAAGTATACCGGTCCAGTATAATATGCTGGAAGTTCATACACAAGTGCTCGAATCTCCAGTATATTATGCTGGAACTTTCCGTGTGTTGGAGTTCCAACATAATATGCTGGAAGTTCATACACAGGTGCATCGAACTCCAGTATATTATGCTGGACCGGTCTCTGTTGCAGCAAAATAGTGGCTATTTTTCATTGACTTGGTAAACGCTGGCTATTTTTGAATGACCAGTCTGAAAACTGGCTAGACCGTGCTATTTTTACAAAATTTTTACTATACAACAATAACAAAGAACCCATGTATTTTTATAAGTGGGGTCTGGGGAGATAGTGTGTACGCAGACCTTATCCCTATCTTTAAAAGGCAAAAAGGCTGTTTTCGGTAGACTCTCGGCTTAGGGAAGAATATTTTAGTATCATATGTTAAAATCAAAAAAAAAAAATGATAATGTTATGAAACCCAAATACATGGCATGCCAAACTTTTTTATGATCTGTAAATAGGTCTTAAAGTAGAGTTTCCCTAGGTAAGATGATTTTTGAACAAGTTGATCAAAGATTCACAACTCCTATTCATTTCCAATCATACAACAAGAGGTACCTACCCTAGCAAGAAAACAAATTGAGGAAAAGAAAATAGAAGCAAGACTTGGGCCCTGTTTGGCCATAAAAAAATATTTCACTTTTTTCGCAAATTATTTACTTTTTTCGGAAACGGCGTTTGGCCATAATATTTTTAAATTTCACTTGAAGTTGAATTTCAGAATTTTTTAGAAATTTGAAAAACTCCAAAAACCTATTTTTCAAAATTTTCACTTCAAATCACTCAAAAAAAATTCAAAAATAGCTCCAAATTGTATTCATGTTCAAACATAACTTTAATTTTCAGATACAATTTTCACTTGAAAAAAAATTAAATTTTTTCCGAAATTTCATAATTCTTATGTCCAAACGCCCACTTAGAAAGGGAAAGGGATTTTGAAACAGTAGCATGTGGGTATCTTTTTCAGGCAAAGAGGTGTTTATCAATTGAGAAAACAGGTGCTTCATATTCATTTTTTGAGTTATATATCCATCTTTCCTTGTTGAATTAAAGACTACATTTCTTTTAAAGATTTCATTTATGCAGTAGGCAGGGGCTAATAACTCCCCCACTTTGACCAGACAGTGACAAATATTGAATTGTAATAAAACTGCAAGGCTGATATACCGTCCAAACGCTTAATTTTTATATAATAATACCGTAAAGAATTTATAAACTTTCAATTACTTTAAAAACCTATTCCATAATCTGTAACAAGTTGATAATCTATACAAGAGGAAAATACTATGTTACAACAGATTCAAGATGATAGTCTAACTTAAAGACCCAACTTACGGGCTTATTGATTGGAAAGCAAGTTATTCCAGAATTAATTATTCTGGGATTAGTTATTTTGGAATTGTTATCTCACCCTTTCATAGAGATAAAAATAATACTATAATCCCGGGATAATTAAGGGTTATTATCACTTTTAGCCCCCGTCAGAAACTACTTACATTCAGTAGCCGAAAAAGTTAATAAAATTTGTATAATTTTTGTATATGACGGGTTTAACTTTAGTCTCTTACTCTGAACTCACTAAATTTTTAAAATTATAGGTTCGAAATTATACTTTTTGAAATTTTATTGATTTTTACATGCATATATATATATACTCAATGTCGAAACAAGACCGACCAAAGTGGGTTTTGAACCTCAAATTGTGCACCCAATAATTATTGCACCATAGGATTCCTTGAGCATGGTGCGCACTGCGCGTGCGCACACACACATATATAAGTAATTTTGAAGAAATATAATATTGGTATACTTGATTTAGGAAATAAAGCATGGGTTCACCTGAACGCATACACTAAGAGCTAGATACGCCCCTATATATATA
>NW_017672159.1:5418-51515 GCF_001879085.1 Nicotiana attenuata | reverse complement strand
TATATATATATATATATATATATATATATATATATATATATATATATATATATATATATATATATATATATATATATATATATTGGCTATTATTTTGAGAGTGGCTATACAATGTAATTTTTTCGGTAATTAATTTCGAAATTAGTTATACTGCGATCCTATCCCAACCAAATGTAAGATAAATTCATCTCAAATTTAATTCCGGGACTAACTATCCCTTGTCCCAAAATAAAATTGTTCATATAGTAACACCTATTAAAGAAGTTAATACTGTAGTAGTTGAAAAAATAAGTTAGATAACGTGGATAAATGCAATTTCCTATTTTTGGGGTCTTCTTTTTTCTGGTCAAAATTCAACCTATGCAATAGGAGGATCTAACATTATGAACTGTGCTAGTCTTTTGATATTCCAGGTCAATTATGGAGTTATTATTGTAGTATCTCACAGGCATTAATTTGCTTTTTGCAATATTTGACTATCTACTTTGCTACAGGCATTCATGTCTATTGGACTCTCTAGTCTAAACTATTGCGCAGCCTTTTCCTTGTTCATATGGAGTAGTATTTCTCATTTATAGGCTCTCTCGTTGTCTTTGACCAGCATCCGTTCATTGCCTTCAGTACATTTTCAAGTTTTTACAGCAAAGTAGGAGGAGATTTATTATCAATTTGATGTGATGTTCAAAGTAAAAACCTAAACCACAACGAGTTTAATCGAGAGAAAAAAAAATTTAGACGATATAATTCCTTAAATATTTTCTAAAAAGATAGACTATATTAGAACAACTTTGTTCTTGCATAATTAGACAAGATGATTGCTGGTTATTCCTATTTTGCGGAACGTCAATATTGCGGACGTCTTTAGACTTGACGTACATTCTAGCATTTTTATCACAAGAAACTTCCGGTATTTATTCGGAGTTCTCAAAAAATCTTTCAGAGTTTCATCGTCTTCGATATTAAACTATAAGAAGCAACCCCTTACGGAGTAAGCGAATATGGATATCTTCCGGTTACATTAATATTAACAGAACGTTTGCTCACATTCATTCTTTTACCAATCAAAGATATCAATCTATCGGACTCCAATGTGAGTGGGAACTTAACATTATACTGTGGAGAACAACTATAGTGTACTGAGTTATTCTCCACGACAACCTCACCCCCTCCCCCCTCCAATATAAAGCAACCCTAATTTTTCGCTCTTCAGACATTATGGCAAAATATAGAAAAAGTTACGTAAACAAATATTTCGGAATGAGTAAGAAAAATAAAAAGGATGCTGAAGACTGAATTTTTCGGAATGAATTCTTGAAGAAGGGTACAATAATTGAAGGGTATAGCGCATTTATTAAATAAGTTATATATATAACGCATTTAATTTATGCGCTATACCCACCAATTATTGTGGGTCAGTCAATTAATAGGCATAGCGCATGAATTTCATGCACTATACTTTAACGGACAAACGTGCCGTTAAGGTATAGCGCATAAACATGAATTTTATGCGCTATACATAAAAAGGTCACCAATTATTTTTTTCACCTATTTTTGTGCTTTTGAGTACTTTGGTTTCGGACTCATCAACTTTGCCACAGGCATTTATGTCCATTTGGACTCCCTAGTCTAAACTCTAAACTATAGCGCAGCCTTTTCCTTGTTGTAATATATTTCTCATTTATAGGCTCACTCATTGTCTTTGACCAACACCAGTTCATTGCCTTTAGTACATTTTCAAGTTTTTACAGCAAAGTACGAGGAGATTTATTATCAATTTGATGTGATGTTCAAAGTAAAAACCTAAATCCCAATGAATTTAAGTTACATACATGGTTAATTCAGGAAAACAAAATTCCTTACATATTTTCTCAAAAAGTAGACTAAATTAGAATAACATTGTTCTCGTATAATTCCTTAAATACTTTTCAGCTTAAAGACCGAAGTAATTAACGTATTGCCTTCTCTAAGGAACCTAACAATTGCTACCCCAATATAAACAAAAAGGAACATAAATAACTAAATTAATAAAAGGTGTGTTTGAAAGGAAATAAAAAAAATGTGGTAATAAATCAAGTGTAGCCATTGTCAACCAGCAAAAGAAACAGAAAATAAAAATTAAATATTAGAAATTGTTCCTTGATGGCATGTACAGTGACATACGTACACTATTCTAATTATGTTCCTTTATGTGATCACACAATTGAACAACATTAATAAGCTTCTAACTCTAAAGTTGCCCCCTCTTCTATTCTTCTCCATTTCTTCATTAAAGTGCTAGTCGAGAAAGGGGGGGAAGGGGGGGAAGGGGGGGGGGGGGGGCAGATAAAATCTACAGAATCTTTATATTTATTTATTATATGTACATTATAATAAAATGTTTGGTCTGTGCCCTGTCATGTACGTGCACAGCACAGAAGCAAGAAATTTAAGCTTTTCAATGATGACAAGATTAGTAACCTTAATAAGTAGTTAAACCCTGGACAGAAAGAATCAATGTACAATTAGAAATACATAAAACGCCGATTGAAAGGATGCAGATTACTAATTAAATACTTAATCCATTGCTTTATTTTACTTTTCCTGTGCTCCCAATATGTGACAACTAGGAGCTATAACGCATTTATGTAAATGAATAATACTACTACAAAGAATATAATATACTTGGTTGCTTTAGATTGTTTTATTCGTAAAAAGAAGTAAGAAGATTACTTAACTGAGTTGTCAGCGTTTGTTATGCGAATTAAATATACAAGTCTTAAGAGATGAGAATGGTGCTACTATTGAACAAATTTTCTCGAGGAGTTAAAGAGGCAACCTTTGCAATGACAAAAGCTCTCCGACATGACTATAATTTTGTCTAAATTGTTAAATTCTTTTCAAGTAATCATATCAAAAGTATGTTCAAACTAGGGGTGTACATGGACCAGGTTAATTCGATTTTTATCGAAACCAAACAAAATCAACTATATCGATTTGGATTGGTTCGTTCTGTCAGTTTTTTTTGGGTTTTCGGGTTTTTTTTGTTACATAAATATTATTTTAACCTTACTTTTTAAACTTATAGACAAAGTTTTGACAAGTGAATATATATTTACTGAAAATTAAAAAAACCGGCAAACTTATGATCTATTAAGTATTAAGAAGTTAAGGCTAGTGACATCAGCTATAGGCTATTGGCCTTTGTGAAAGCTCCTCCTCAATATGTTTAATCCCTTTCCAAGCCTCCTCTTCGTCAATGATTATGGGTCGCAACTTCGTTAGCTAACTAATTGATCCTCGCCCATCTTTGGCTGCCTGTTAGGAGGATTATGTTGGACCTATGCGATCTCGTTACAACCTTCTTTTTTTTACAGAGATTTCTGGTGAAAACTTCAATCTTATTCTTATGGGAGATTTTCTTTTTAGTAATACATTATAGTTATTTTCTTAATCGTTAACAATAATTTTTCGTAGACGTAGGCTTTTAAGATTAACCGAGTTCAATAATTAAACATAAAAATTATTATGAAACCTAAGCAATGATATGCTCTATTTAATTTTAAAATTATCTAAATAACATTTCAAATTCGAAAAAGATATAAGAATTTAGTAGATTTTGACATACGAATATGATAGAATAAAGAGATTGATGCATTTCAATAACACTAAATAAGAAAGTGATGATACAACCCATTATTTAAGGTAAATAAAAATGGATGCAATTTATTGTAGTATTAAATATTACATTTCATGAGAGGATCTCAAATATTTTTAGACATTTTAAAAAAATTTTATATAAAATCTTAAAAGTACATATATAAATATATATTTATATGTTGGTTTGGTTCAGGTTTTTTTACTCGATACCAAACCAAATAAAACTAAAGCTAATTGGTATATTTAATCCGTTCGGTTTAATTCTTCGATTTAGTGTGGTTTCCTGGTTCGATTTGGACACCCCTAATTCAAATTATGGGTGACAAGCAGTAGCCTGGTACAGCCAAAAGGAGGGGAAATAAGTAAAACAGAGCTAACGAATTTTGGAGCCAAAATTAATGATTTTTCTAAGGTTATCCTTATGTTGTTCTTTAGACATGGATTTAAGTTGCAAGTTTAGAACAAAACGTTGAAGATATAATTACCTAATTATAAGTGTACTTTCTCTGACAAACTAAGCTTTTAAACAAGACAATTACATGATTCAACCTTGTACTAGAGCAGGTAGAGAGAATTTGTTAAAGACATAATTAAGTAATTAAAAAAAAAATAATCCAAATAGTCATCAATCCAACCGCTTAAATTAAAAATAACTGGTGGAGATATAACATATGCATAATTTATGGAGTATATTATATGTCTATAATTATATATAATCAACATATAAACTATGTATATGGCTAGAAAAAATAAATAATGAATATGGCCGTATATTTGTGTAAAGATCCCTTAAAAATATACTATAGTTAACTGCCTATACTTTTACATGAAATAATTACACAATTTGATGAGGTTGATGAGTCAATTTTCAGAATTTCTCAACTTTTCCTAATGGGCTTCCAATGAGACAGAACGTGAGCATGGTGTTGGACTTTGGTCCATCTAACGTTATGGGCCAGTCTAAATGGGATTATCATACATGTGTGAAGTGATTGAGAGATGATACTTGGGCAAGTTACATATTTGATCAGCCAGCCAAATATAATTACATGTGCTAGCAAATATATAAAAATTATACCTACTGTTGTTTTGTAGGGGTGATGTAGTTTCAGTCCAAATGTTATATGAGTGTCTCAAGAGTTTCTCCGCATCATCAGGGTTGGTGGCAAATATTGATAAAAGTTCTATCTTCTGTGGGGGAGTGAGCATGGAGATTCAACAGAAGATACTGAATTGCTTGGGGTTTACAAAAAGGGAATTACCAATAAAATATCTAGGTGTACCCTTGAGTAGTAAAAGAATGACTGTGATGCAGTGCAAGCCTTTGCTGGAAAAACTGTTAGGCAGGATCACTTCTTGGACTTCAAAGCATCTATCCTATGTTGGTAGGATACAATTGATTAAGAGTGTCCTATTTGCAGTTCAAACATATTGGTCTCAAATTTTTATTTTGCAAAAAAAAGGTAATCAAGATAATAGAGGCCACTTGTAGAACCTTTCTCTGGACAGGGACTGCTGGGGTATCTAAAAGAGCTTTATTGGCATGGGAGAAGATATGTTTGCCCAACTCAGCTGGAGGTTTAAATGTCCTTGACATCTTTAACTGGAATAGGGCTGCTATTTCCAAACTATTGTGGAACCTGTCTAAGAAGAAAGACAAGTGGGTCCAGCGGGTACATATTTACTATGGGAAGAAGGAGCATGTATGGGAATCCAAAACTAGGCAAGCTCCATGGATGATTCAGAAAATACTAAAAGCAAGGCAGTATATTGAAGAGGCTGGATTGAATATGGATGACTTTCTAAACATGGATAGATTTTCCATCAAAAAGATGTATCTCAGATTAAGAGGCAACTATCCAAAAGTGACTTGGAGAAGATTGATATGCAATAATCAAGGGTGTCCTAGATGGTTATTCACTCTCACACTGGTCGCACATGGGAGATTGAATACAAAAGACAAGCTAGTTAGTTGGGGAGTAAGAAATGAACAAGTATGTACTCTCTGTGAGGAAGATAGTGAGAGTATCAACCACTTGTTTTTCAGTTGTGTGTGGTCTGTTAATGTTTGGGTTAAGCTTCTGCAATGGCTAGGCATTCACAGAGCTGCTATGTGTTGGCAAGATGAGCTGGAGTGGGCTGTTTTGCACATGCGAAGAAAGACTGTTGTTGCTGCTATATACAGGATGATGCTGGCAGGATCTATCTATTTTATAAGGCAGGAGAGAAATCTGAGAATATTTCAGGCCAAAAGAAGAAGTTTTCAGGTGGTTACAAGGTTGATTGTGCAGGTAATGTTTTGCAGAGGATCTATGCAGTGGCAAGGAAAATGGAGCAGTACAACTACTATCCTTAGGAATATATGTAATAGTCAGTCTTATATGTGATAGGTAGTTGAGGAGATGAATATAGAATTGCTGAAACTGGGATCTATATTCAGGTTCAGTTTAGTTTGTGTTGTACAGATGTTCATTGGTAATAAAATTCCTTTATATATATGTATATATACATACATACATACATATATATATGTATATATACATACATACATACATATATATATATATATATATATAAAATTTAATTATTAAACAATAAATATTTTTGTATTATTGTTNATATATATATATATATATATATATATATATATATATATATATATATATATATATATATATATATATATATATATTACCAGCTATTATTTTTTGAAGCAGCTATAATATATAATTTTTCCATGAAATTAGCAGGCAACATGATAATAGGTGAATTTAATTATGATCACGCCTTAAATAACCACCTTCTTGTATAGTTTTGATGCTAAAAGTGATAACAAAATGCTCTTATTAGTGCTTTTCATGATTTGCAGGTGTTATATGTTTAAGGAAGGCTAAGGAGCAGTTTTGGAGTCAAAAATTGGAGAAAAGAGGCCAACTGTGAAATTCCCCAAGTAAACCACGCAAAACAGGCCTAAAGATTCAGAGGACTAAATAAAGTAAGCTAGTGTATCTCGGGAGAGTGCAATAGTAAATTACTGTGATTACTCGGGAGAGATTTACGGTAAGATTAACGTTCATGATTGATAGAGATGTGTTGGTAAATTTGTATGAGCATAAACAGAAGGGATTCCATCAATAGGGGAAATTATTGCCTTAGCTTTTTATCATAATTGTTTACAACCTTATTAGTTTAGTTTACAGCTATTTAGTTACTTGCAAGCGTAGTTGTTAAAGAACATTCAACTGAGATTTGAATATTTGCGAAGCTGGTTCTGAAGAATTAGTGGGTCTGAAGATAGTGGTTGATAGGTTAACTCTCTGTGGATTCGACCCTGGGCGTAATACTCGAATTATATTTACAACGTACGCAGAGTCCTTTTTATAAGGCGTAGTTGGGCGTAATCACAACACATTCATAGCAAGTTACTAGAAAAGAGCAACTGTGACACAACAGGAAAAAGATTCAATACAATGTTAAGTGTAAGCAGAATTCTACGACATTTATTTGAAAATTTAAAAAATGGAAGTGATTGGACAATTAGGCAGAAGAAATCAATGAAACCTCTTAATAAAGGCGACTTTCACTAATTAAATATGTTATAGTTCATGAAAATAAAAGAAAACCCTTTTTTCTTTCCTTACATAAGTAAATTCTCCATTGCACGATTTTCCCATGAACGGATCAGTCTAGGCCCAGTTCCAATCCGTTTGACCTAATGCTTATGTGGCTACTACATAATTTTGCTTTGTTGCTTGGGCTTTAAGTTTGTAATCAAGTTTCGAATCCATATTGCATAAGCATAATCAAATGTGTATCCAGAATCAGTTCGTAATTTCATATTCAAAGGAAACGCAACAACATTTCCTAATTAGCTCAAGATTTTTAAATTGTACATTTATACCAGATACATCAAAAAAAATTGGAGATATATAACTTGTGAACATCGGTTTCTTGTAACCCAAGTTATAACCACCACGATATGTTCTTTGAGTATCCGTAACCTTAAAATCCTCACTCCGTCACTATTTTCGTCCATAAATCAACCAGCCATGCCATGACATAGGCACTACCTAGAAATGTTTATCTTCTTGACCTGTCAGTTTTGTAATTAAAGACTAAACATTTTTCCATCTCAATCCAAATCCATTCTCCAAAATCTAATCCATGCAACAATCAATTACGTATTCTTTTGTCTTACCCCCCTTGTCTCTCTCTCTTCCATCACCTTTTCGACTTCTTGAAGAGGCACACCCCAAATAAGGCAATAACCCCTAACTCTCTAACTAAGCATTCGATTAGCCTCCCGATGACTTTTGTATTCATAGACGGACCTAAGATTTAAATTTAATGGGTTTAAACTTGCACTGGCTAAGCATTTGATTAGCCTCCAGCCTGTAGTTGTATCACGTGCCATTCTCGTGCTAAACCATTCTTCACGAAACATTAAACCCGTTCAATCAAAGTAGCATCTACGTGAATAATCTTGTAGGATATGCTCTTCATCCTCTTTTTCCATGACTCATTCCCCTTTTCTTTAAACACAGTATATATATAAAAACGATACTACAAGCATTATTCACTCCTCCTTTTTTTCTGTTTCTAATTCAAGTACTTTCATTAGAATATTCGCATTTCAATAATTCAATTTTTCCTCTTTAATCCTCAAGCATCTAACATCTTTTTTCAAAATAACTGCACTAGCTAATTCTGTTCTGCTAATTATTGAAGGAACAAAAATGTATTCTGGTTTTAGCAGAAGGAAGCGAGTGACTGACCCGTTAGATGAAAAGGTGAAGGCTCAGATCATTGGCCGTGATAAATATGAACTCGGTTACTTTAGCAGCGGAAGTGAACACAGCGCTCACGCCGATCCTGCCGATGATGTCGCTTCTCCTAGTTTCTCCGATCTCGTTTTCGGTTATCCTAAATACAATGGCCAAAACGAGTCACCGGGAAATGATTCAGATTCTGATACCGACGTATCAATGTATGAATCAACGGACACGATTGAAGATACTCCGAAGCATATTTTCCAAAGGGATCTCGATTTGTACCGTAATGTATTGGCGTCTTGTATTGCTAAGGCATTGGTAGTGTTTTCATGTGCAAAATCGAATAAATCGATACTCCAGAGGAATGTAATGGCATATTTGAGAAATTTTGGTTACAATGCGGCAGTTTGCAAGACAAAATGGGAGAGTTCCGGTGGACTTGCAGCCGGAAACTACGAGTTTATTGATATTATCAGATTAGATTCCACTAATCGGATCATAACTCGTTACTTCGTCGATCTCGATATCGCAGCTGAGTTCGAAATCGCGAGGCCGACGACTCAGTATGAAAAATTACTACAGTCATTGCCGAAGGTTTTTGTTGGCAAAAGTGAAGAATTGAAGCAGATATTGAGAGTAATGAGCGACGCGGCGAGACGGTCGCTGAAAAGCAGAGGCCTTCACATTCCTCCGTGGAGAAAACACCGGTTCATGCAGAACAAATGGCTCGGTTCGTACAAACGGACAACTAATATCATGCCGTCGGCAAACTCGCCGGCGTGGTTATCACCGTCAAAGGATTCAAATGGAATCAAGTGCAGGACCGTCGGGTTTCACGCTGCCGCCGTGAACGGCTGTCTGTTGTTTCCAGCCGCGACAACCCGTACTAGATGAGATAACTGCAATTAATCAAATCTTTGAATAACTTATTAATAGTATTGCTTATTGTTTGTTTCATTTCATATTACTTGTATTTGATTAGACTTGGAATTTATTAACAAGATTATTTGATTTGTACTTTGTAGTTTATAGTGACAGAACTGTTCTGAATGAAAATGTAAAACTACTAATTGAAAATTCATTCGATAGGAGATAATTTTATCCATGATCATTGAACTTTTGTATTTATTATCCAAAAGTCACTTTTTTTTTGTTACGTAAAAATCATTCAACTTTGTGTTTATTACACAAAAGTTACTTTTCTTTCTTTTGTTACACAAAAATCATTTTACTTTGCTCTAGTTATCACAAAAGTCATTTTTTTACTTGAAAAGTCTATTATGCCCTTGATATTATATAAACCTACATATTTATATAATACCTTCTATATTATATACTATATACTATATTTTTAACTATGTATTTTATTTATAAATAAAATAACTTAATATTATTTTATTTATTATTTTTATAATATATTCTTATATTTAATTTTTTCTTAACTTTAATTTTCAAGATATATTAGTACCGTTAAAAAATAACTTTTTTTCAGCAATTCTTTTTTTTTTTGAATTTAATTGACCAACCATAGTTGGTCGGTATGCCCTTCCGACCTTTAAAATACCGACCACACGTTAATGGTCGCGTTTTGGACGGTTATTGGCCATTACCGACCAATTTTGGTCGATTTTTTGGACGATTTTTCCCTAATTTCCAACAGTGTAATTTCCCAAATAACCAATTGCCCAAGTAAATCCCCAAGAAAATATCCCCAACTAAATTCGCATGTAGTACCTAGGGATTTTCCTTTAAATTAACATATGATTTGTTCCTCATTTTCTTTGTTTGCTTACCTACGAATTTTCTCACGGAAATGTACTTGCCGATTTATTACTAATATATATTAAAGTTACAGATAAATTTAATAACGCTATTAATATATTTTGAAAATTAACGAGAAAAAATTAAATATACGAATATATTATAAAAATTAACGTTAAGAAAAGTGACTTTTGGGTAACAAACACAAAAGTTCAATGACCATAGATAAAATTAACTCCGATAAGAACTATTTACAAGTTTAAAACAGTTTGATGAATAAATTGTTTCAATTATTATCATTAACCAAATATGCTGAGTAATAAACCAAGAATAAATATTGACAGTATTCCGATTAACTCTTTAATTTACACAAGGACAATGCTTTTGCATCGAGCATGTTTTCAAAGCTGACATATTGGTAGTATTCCGAGCAGTTCTTTAATTTGAAATTTTGCTTGAAAAAGAAGCGTTGTAGTTGCCAAATTGATACATGAACAAGGGCAAATTTTAGAAGTCAATCTATTAGTACTAATCAGATTATTAAGAGTCATAATTTTAAGTCCATCAAATTGGGATAAATTAATATTAATGTGATTGTTTAATTTATCCACAATATGTACGCGACAAATGCACAATGCGATTTGTGTGCATTGTCTAGGTAAGGTTTCACGTGCCGTTAGATATGGAAAAGTAGGATTTTGTTTTTAATTCATTGGTCAGAGCAGCTTCTTTGACAACATGGAAAATCCAGTTTCAAAATCGGGCAGCTGATCACAATTCACAAACAAATAAGATATCCACGAGTTGACGAGGCAAGTATTTGTTAGAGCATTTTATATTTTAGAAAAATGCATTTGTTATTCTTTTATACGAATTTCTTAAGTAATTTATAATGTCTTGGACCACTCCACTTGTTAACTTTTAAGGCTTTGGGTTGGACGCTCAATTTATTTCACGTTTATATGGCAGCCTAAGTTCCTCCACTTTTAACTCGAAAAATCTGAATTAATCTAGTCAGCAAATTTGAACATTGAATGACTTAAAAATGAACTAGAAAAACAGAGCGGATAGCAGTATTTAGCGAGACTAATTAGCTGGAAGAAATATTTAAATAGCAAATAGAAAAGAAAAAAAAGTGTGCGTTGGGTGGGTGGGTTGGGGGGGAGGAGGCTCAAATTGATAATGTATTTTTTAAGAGATCCGATAAGGCTATATCTATTTAATTATTTTTGACCTTTCAAGAGGAGTAGTTGGCTCTTTGGCTGGCTTTTGCTACTTGTGTTTAGGGTATTTCTAGGAGCTCTAAGTGCCCTTCGTAAAGTATAGATAGCCCCTCTTTGAGGGTTTGTTATTTGTTACAGAAAGGGTCAAAATCCAGTGACTTTATGACGCTTTAGGTTTTGTTTTTTTACAAGTGGCAGTCTCCTATTTGAGTAAAAAACTTGATTGATATGCTGTATTGGTTCTGTTCAAGATATAAATATTATTTATTTATTTAATTGGTGGTATTTAATAAATGAGAAGGTTTGTGATCTGGCTATTTCCTTGTTGTGGCAAAAGTAGAATAAAAGTGTCATTTGTCTTCTTGTTGCGCTTCATATTTAAATGTTTATCTTCTGCTTTCTGGTGGCATGAGTTATGCTTACGGATCCAAATTTGCATTTCTGTTTAATCAAAAGTGAAAAGTGTTAATTATAAGACATGTTCTTTGGATTTCTAATCCCTCCTTCCCCATAAAGAAGTGTACGAGACTAGATTTTGAGAGAACGATTGAACTACAAATAAGTATGTGCAAAATGTTCCACCAATAACTATAACTATAACGTTTTTTCACTAAAGTCATATAACTTTGTTTTCTCACACAAAGGCCATCTAACTATGATTTTTTCCACTAAAATCATATAACTTTGTCTTTTCACACAAAAATCATATAACTATGATTTCTTTTTTACCAAAATCATATAATTATGCTTTCTCACACAAAAATTATAAAAGTTTTACTAAATCACACAAAAATTATAGTGATTGAAAAATATAATTTTTCACTAGTATTTTCTTATTTTGTAAAATTTTATTTTCTTATTTTCAGCCTAATAAATAATAATTCAATTAAAATAGGAATGACTCGACCCGACCTGGACCACCCCACCCAATAATCATATGTATAAATTAAAATAATACTAAAATCGAATAGTAAATCCTTCAAAACATAATACTTCTATTGTTTATTTTTCTTTTCGAGATTTTTATTCAAATTTATAGCATTTTTATTTTAAGTACTCTGTAATTATACCTTTTATTTCTTTATTTCTTTTATCAGAATCTCATGTATTCCGAATTTAATTTTATAAGGGGAAATAATTCACTTTTAGTAAATAGGTTTGACCCAACTTTTAAATTATATATATGAGTATTGAGTCGGATGAGTCAGGTCGGGTTGGGTCATTCCTATTTTAATTGGATTATTATTTATTAGACTCAAAATAAGAAAATACTAGTAAAAATTTATATTTTCCGATCACTATGATTTTCGTGTGAGTTAGTAAAAGTTTTACTCCCTCCATTTTAATTTATCAGAACCTATTTCCTTTTAGTCTGTGCCAAAGAGAATGACACCTTTTCTTATTTGGAAACAATTTACCTTTATTCAATGATTTATAACCCCATAAAATATAAGTACCTCATTTTACACCACAAGTTCAAAAGTCTTCTCTCTTTTCTTAAACTCCGTGTCCAGTCAAATGAGTTCACATAAATTGGAATGGAGGGAGTATAATTTTTGTGTGAGAAAACATAATTATATGATTTTGGTAAAAAAAAAAAATCATAGTTATACGCTTTTTGTGTGAAAAGACAAAGTTATATGACTTTAGTGAAAAAAGTCACAGTTATATGATTTTTGTGTGAGAAACAAAGTTATAGAGAGGGTACTGAGATTTTAGTATTTTTACTATAGTTTTCTCACGGCGCATGTTACGTTAGGGTTACTAACGTGCGCCACCAGTCGAAATGGCGAGGAAAAAGCAACAGGCTGCTCCGGCGCCGGCCTCACCAAAAGCTAATGAAAGTACATCTAGACAAATAACACCAGAATCCGGTGTTCCCCAAACACTAGAGCCGATTCAACTGATGAAATGGATGCCAAGGATGGGGAGTGCTCCAACAATAATGCAAACGGCGATTCCCCAAGACAGGAAGAGACTCCACTAGATCCAGAAGTAGGAGCTTCAAATGCGGCAAGGAAGCTCACTTTCTCGGCCAAGTCTACTGAAGTCAGGCCTACTATGGTGGAAGTGGTTAAAGGAAATCGACAGCAACAATTGGGAATGAAACTTGAATACTATCCACTGGTGCTGAAGGATGGTGTCAAGGTAGTTAAACTGAACCCACAAGATATTGAAGAGCAGAACCAGAAATGGAATTTAGCTTTAATTGGGTATGCAATTGGAGGAAATCCTACGTTCAAGGAGATGCTAAATGTGTATGGAGTATGAAATTCAGTCAATACCCCTCAGGTATTTCTTCATAACGATGGGTATTTCATGTTCAAATTTGATTGTGAGGAAGATAAGAATACAATCCTACAGAATGGGCCGTATACCTTCAATCATAGACCTCTAGTGCTCAAACAATGGTGTCCAGATTTTCACATGAGTAAGGAGCCTGATCAAATCATTCCTATGTGGGTAATGCTTCCAAACTTACCTATCCAATTTTGGACTACTGGAAATTTGGGCAGAATAGCCAACTGTCTAGGGCGACCAATTTGTACTGATAAGCTCACAGCATAGGAAGACAGAATTGCTTATGCTAGGATGCTAATAGAAATGGACATATCAAAACCATTACCAGACGAAATTCATTTAGAGATGCCCAATGGGCAATGTCGAATTCAGGTTGTGGAATATGAATGGAAACCACTATATTGTCAAGACTGTCTACAAATGGGACATGTCACAGGCAGCTGTAAGAAGGAACTCGAAGACAATGTGTTAACTTATATGAGTCCACCAAACTATAGAGTACCTGGTCCTCTATGAGTTTCCCCTGAGAATACTAATGAAACAGTAAGTAAATGAGACACGGGATTTTTACGTGGAAAAATCCCACTCAAGGGGACAAAAACCACGACCTACCCTTGTAGGCTTTCAACTTCACTAACTTGTAAACACTCTATTACAAGGCACTTTGTAATGACTCTATTACAAAGACTTCAACTCAACTAACTTGTGATACACTTACCACAAGCCACTTTGTCACTCACTAGTTACAAAGACTTCAACTCAACTAACTTGTGATACACTTACCACAAGCCACTTGGTCACTCACTAGTTACAAAGACTTTAACTTATGACTAACTCTAGTCACAACACAAACTCAGAAAGTTTATGGTTTTACAAAGGGGTTCCTAAGAAGCTCTTCTAGCTAAGCAATTTAGGAATTACAATAAGAACAATCAGTTACAACTCAACTAAGGACAACAGAATACTCGATTTAGGAACTAGTCCATAGTAGCGTTTAACTTTGTTCTTCAAGCTCTAGAGAATTAAGTTCACTGTTTGCAGAAGACTTGAATGCTTGAGGTGAAAAAATAAGTGTTCAAAGGATGTTTTATTATAATGCTCTTGTTGATACACCCTTGATGACATCACTTGAATGATGTAAGCACTTGGTAGGTCAAAGGGCAAGTGACTGCATAACTGTTGCAATGTGTGCACTGTTTCTGTGGCAGTCACTTTCCAGCTGTGCACAGTTGACTTTCGTACTGTTGTCAGGGAAACACAAGGGATCAGGTTCTTGACTTGTTTCTCTATTTTCTACACTTGCAGCAGTTCACATTAGCTGGAGTCCTGGCTGGAATCCGTTCATTTGTAATGTGTATCAAGTGTGTTAGGTTCCATATCTGGTTCTTGATAGTAAGTTTGTTAGATCATCAAAACATAAGACAAAGACACTGAAAACCCATCAATTTCCCCCTTTTTGATGATGACAAACTTAGATATTGATAACATGTATTTAGAGCAAAAATAACCAGATGAAGTAACAGGAACTTCACAAGTTCCCCCTGACTTGATGCTTCCCTTTAATCAGATAACAAGTTCCTGTTGACTTGATGCTTCCCCCTTAATCAGATCCCTGTTTCAATTATACTTCCCCCTTTGGCATCACTAAAAATACACAAGCAGGCAAGCAGCATAAAGAAGTCTAGCCTAGCTAACTCATGCCACATATGTGCACACAATATGATAGAGAAGAGAGACAGAGAACACAAGTATATAGATAACAAAAGAGGATAGATTTTATATATAAAACATATGCCTTTGCTTAAAAAGCAAAGACAGAATTGGACTGTTAAAAGCGGGAGCAATACTGATACATCCCAACCACATCATAACAAAAGAAACAAAAACATCTACCAAGTCATAAAAACTAAAAGAGACAATCCAGACTGAAGGGGTTACTTAGGGGGCAACATGAGTAGAGGGCTTGGAAGCTGCAGCAAGAGTTTGGAGAACTAGGTCTATTCGGGCATTGGCCGACTTTTGCTCATGGAGCAGTTCTGCTTTCAGGCTCTCCACTTGTGACTTGAGATCAGCATTTTCTTTTGTCAAACGAGCCACCTCTTCATTTGACTCCGGAGCCCCTTGGGCCTGCTGAACTTCCAGGATAGCATTCCTAGCCTTCAACCTTCGAATCTCCTCAGTTGCACTATTTTGAGCATTAATGAGCTGTGAGATTGTTGATGTATTGCCTAACCCCCTATTCTTCTCGATGCACTCACATTCTTCCATTGTTGTTTGTGAAGGTCTGCTTCTTGGTTCCTATCTTGCCTTGCCGCAGTGGAACGTTGAAGAACTTACACTTGCGTAAGCAGAAACCCATATGGAAGACCATGATTACCATCCTTGAATGTTGCTACTTTTTGCATATGTTCAATCATGATAGCAGGCAGGTTGACAGGATAAAAGCCATCCAGTTTCTCCATGAGAAATAGGTCAGACTTAGAGGTCACAGACCTCCTCTCAGCACGAGGCAGCAGAACCTTATTTACCAACTCGAAGAGCAATTGATAAACAGGGAGTAAGGCCTTCTTATGTATCTGGTCCCCCTTTTGGTTCGCATTATCCTTTACCACAGCAATCCGGAAGTTAGACCCACACGCATCTTTCACACTAGACACACCAACTGTAGGGACTTTAAGAATCTCCCTAAACAAACATACATCAAACACAATGTCTACCTCATTCACCAATGCACAGATGTGGTCGGTATCAATAGGAAAGAGGCTTGCATAAAAGCTTTGAACCTCATCCTCATACACTTTGGGTGAATCTATTTGGAATAGATGACCCCACTGTTGAAACTCAACCATCTCCAAGATTCGTCTCATACCAGCCATATCCGAAATTGCTGGGTAAAAAGTACGACCCAACAGAACTTTTTGGTGCCTTAATCATTCTGAAACAGAGCTGGATTCACTTCTCATCTTTTTCACAGAACCAGGTTCCTTAACGGTTTCAAACTTTCTCTTGCCAGATTTCACACCACTTGACTTTGCTTTTCCCTTAGACTTGACTAACACATCCTCATCAGAACCTGAGGGCTCACTCACAACATCCTTCAACTTTGAACTAGGGGTTGTAACATTCTCTTTGGAAGCAAATTCCTTCTTCTTCTGGGACCTTCTCACTAGGGAACTAGGTTCCTCTGTTGTTTCCTCCTCAATCTCCACCACAGCAACAACCTTATCACACACTATAACATTGTCTTTCACCAATCTCCTATTTTTCTTCTCACTGCTATTTTTGCTCTTTTGAAGGGAAAAGTCATAGGCTACCTTTGCTTGCAACCTAGAAGTAGGTCGCTTATTAGAAGACTCAGGTGTGGACACCACCCTTCGCTTGACTATGAAAGCATCAAGAGCAAGGTTGTCTAGATCCTCCTCATCACTAGACCTCATCTCAGGGACTCGAATATCCAAGGACACAACAGTCAATGCAGTAGCAGAACTGGCCTGAGAATGAGAACCCTGACCTGTTTCCTCCGGAGAGGGGTCAGGTTCCTCACAAGAGGGCCCAGTAGTTTCTGCTAGTGAAGACCCCTCAACAGTCACTGTGGCTCCTTCTTCCCCCATACCCTGTATCTCGTTCTTCTGAGAGATTATCTCATGTAGGACACCGTCAGCAGATACCACAAAGATGGTCACAACCTTTTCTTCCTCTATAGGCTCTGTGTCCACCACATAATCTGAAACAACAATGGCGGAAACCTCTGCGACCTCAGGATTCTTACCTAGTTCTCCACTTTTCTCGTGATCAACGGGAACCTCAGAAGATAGAAAAGAAGGATCAACAATTTTAGGGGTTTCAGAGATAGTCGTCTTAGAACTGGAGGGAAACGGGAAATTTGGGTTAGGATTAATTTCAGCGAGGAGAACAGGGATGGTCACAGAAGACGCATTGAGGACGGAGGGCTCAATGGGTTCTTCAGTGTTAGAGACGACTGAGACAGGAATTTCGGAGTTGGTGTCAGCCATTGAAGAGATAAGAAGGAAAGTCTTTGGAGAGGTTCTAATGGAGGACTATGGTATGTGAAGAGGGGAGAACAATTTTTAATGAGAGAGGATAATTATGAAGAGAGAGATAGGAACCAGTTCTGAAACGACGGTTGTGCTTTGGAGAGATGCAACGTTTCAGAGGGAGATGGAACAATTTGAAGTGAAGGGACGTGATAGCATGGTCTAAAAAGGTGGATGACATGGCAGTTGATATTTGTACCTTTTCAAGACGTGTATTAAAGAATGCACAGAACTACTAACCTTTGGTACAAGAACTAGGTTCTTGACCTATCATTAAAAATTTCAATCCTCTTTTATCATCCATGCAATGCATCTACAGTTTCTATACTCATCATGCGTGTTTACCTGCAACGGTATTGAAGTGAGTTAGACTTGGCCAGAAAACACTTTAGCTAGTTTTACCTGAAGGTGATTTTCATAGCCAATTGATGAGGAATCAGGTTCTCAATTGGACTTCAATAGCCCCAGCTTCACCGTGTTTCTTTCAAAATGTTCCCTACTTAAGGCTTTGGTGAAGATATCTGCAATTTGGTCTTATGTGCTGCAGAACTTCATACATATCAGCCCTTTCTCCACATTGTCCGTCAGAAAATGATGTCTCACATCAACATGTTTGGTTCCTTTGTGTTGAACTGGATTCTTGACCATGTTGAGTTCACTGGTGTTATCACATAGAAGAGGCACACACTCAGTAAACACCCCAAAATCCTCCAGTTGCTGCTTAATCCATAGGATTTGAGCACAACAGGATGCTGCAGCTACATATTCTGCTTTAACTGTTGAAAGAGCCACCGAGTTTTGCTTCACAGACTTCTTCCTTAAGAAGTCCATTCAGAAATACACGTTTGACATCCATTTGGAACAAGGTGAATTCCATATGAGATGCAAAATCGATTAGGATTCGAATAGCATCCATGCGAGCGACCGGAGCAAACATTTCATCATAATCAATCCCTTCCTCCTGATTGTAGCCTTGAACCACTAGCCGGGCCTTGTTTCTTGAAGTGTTTCCATGTTCATCAAGCTTGTTCTAGAATACCCACCTGGTTCCTATAATTGTTCGATCTGAAGGTCTAGGTACCAGGTGCCAGACATTGTTCCTTTCAAACTGATGTAGCTCATCTTCCATGGCTGTAATCCAGTCTGCATCTTTCAGGTCTTCCTTGATGTTTTTGGGTTCTATTTGGGAGAGAAAGGTTGAGAAGGCAAGTGAACATCTGGCTTTTGACCTGGTTTGTACTCCAGAATCTAGAGGAGTAATTATATTGTCAAGAGGATGAGAGCTTTTGTGTTTCCAGTTGGGTATTTGAGAATCATTTGTAGAGGAGTTGGGTATATTTAACTGGTTCTCTTGTGTTCTTCTCTCAGGTACTAGTGGAGTACCCTGTACAGCATCAACCACTCTTTTTTCAGCTTCAGTGGTGGTAATTGAGGTACCTGGTTCCATTGAAGAAGAGGCAGCATTGTCTCCACTCGGCTCCTTCACTTGGCTCATCATATCTGCCTTTCCATTTGTCATGTCAATGACTTCACCAGGAACCAGTAAGGGCTCTCCATCTTGATCATATTTAGCATTTTTCTCACAGTAAGGGTAGGACTCATCAAAGATAACATGAACACTTTCCTCAACATATTGAGTCTGCTTGTTGTATATCTTGTAAGCTTTGCTTTGAGAAGAATACCCCAGAAAGATTCCTTCATCACTCTTGGCATCAAATTTGCCAAGCTGATCCTTTCCATTGTTGAGAACATAACATTTGCACCCAAATGTTCTTAGGTGAGACAGCTTGGGTTTCCTTCCATTCAGCAACTCATAGGGGGTTTTGTTTAGGAGAGATCTGATCATGCACCTGTTCGCCAAGTAGCAGGCAGTGTTGACAGCTTCAGCCCAAAAGTTTTTTGCAATCCCACTGTCGATCAGCATTGTTCTTGCCATTTCTTCAAGAGTTCTATTCTTTATTTCCACTACTCCAATTTGCTGGGGGGTTCTTGGAGCTGAGAAGTTGTGAGTAATGCCATTTTCATTGCAGAACTCATCAAATTTGGCATTGTCAAATTCTGTTCCATGATCTGATCTAATACATGCGACTCTAGACTCCATCTTCACCTGGATTTTCTTCACAAAAGCCACAAATACCTCAAAGGTTTCATCTTTAGTTCTAAGAAACAGAGTCCATGTGAATCTGGAGTTGTCATCCACTATCACAAATATGTATCGTTTTCCTCCCCTACTTTGCACTCTCATAGGGCCACATAAATCCATATGCAGAAGATCGAGTGGCTTTGAGGTGCTTACATTCTTTTTAGACATAAAAGAGGACTTCATATGCTTTCCTCTAGCACAGGCATCACATACTTTCTGTACCTTGAACTTTGACATGGGCAAACCATGGACCAGGTCCTTCAGAATTAGTTTGTTCAGAAGAGGAAGCTTGCATGCCCCAATCTTATGTGCCAGAGTTCATCATCATCATCAACAGCTTTCAGACAACTCAGATCACCACTTTGTATGGACTCAAAATCAGCAACATAGATGTTCTTATATCTCTTGGCCACAAGTACCACTTCACCAGTTACCAGATTAGTAACTGTACATATCTTGGACAAGAACTCCACCTTATTTCCTTTATCATAGATCTGAGAGACACTCAAGAGATTGTACTTAAGACCATTGACATAGTACACATTCTCAATAGAGTGAGTGAGTGATTTCCCGACTTTTTCAACTCCAAGAATGTACCTCTTTTTCCCATTACCAAAGGATACACTCCCTCCTTACAGGGCTTTTTAGTGAAAGAAATTCCATGGTGTTCCCAGTCATGTGCTTTGAACATCCACTATCCATGAACCATTGTTGACTACTTTCCTTTACTGTTCCCTGCACAAGGAGATCAAGAATTAGTTTTAGGAACCCAAGCAAGTTTGGGTCCCTTGTAGTAGGCAAGAGGATGAATAAGAGCTCTCTTAGACTATGCAGGTAATATGTGTTTTTTGTGAGTGGAACCTGGTCCTTTTTTGGTAGTTACATTTTCAGCAAACGCTTTGTTTTTCTGAAAGGACTGGACCCTGGCTTGGCAATCTTCCTTGAAATGCCCATTGTTCCCACAGTGGGTACACAGCCAGTTATCTGGTACAGTAGCATACTTGCTATGGGGGTTGTAAGGAATTTTCTCCCTTTGGAACCCTATTCCCTACCTGTTTCCACCATTATTAACATACATGGCAGTTATAGCTTCTGAGGAACAGGTCCACTTTAGGGACTTTTCAAGATCATTTTTTATTCTTTGCAGTTCAGTCTGGAGATGCTTATTTTTCTCAGTTTCAACACATAGACTAGTTCTCATAGCCTTTAACTCGTTTTCAAGCCTAATGTGTTCATCACTTGCTACCTTTTTTCCTTTTCCAGAATTTACAGGTATTGACTCAGTCCCTGGTCCCTCTATTGTTTACCTTAGGTCTGCAATCACTACCAAGAGATCATCTCTTTCATGTTCTATGTTAGCAATTTTTTTGGTTAAAACAAATTTTTCTTTCTCCAGCTCAGAAATGGTTTCCTTTAGATCAATTACACACACTACCAGGTCATCTCTAGTTTGTTTAGCTTCTCCTAGCTCTAAGGTCAAGGCATCCTTATCCTCCACAAGACTATGATAGGCATCAATCAATACACTAGCTAAAGACATGAGTTTCTTAGGAGAGTAGGATTTCAGATTTCTCTGAACATCCCTTAAATTTACCTCACTGTTGTCATCGTCTTCATTATCATCTGATTTGGCCATCAAGGCAAAGATTGAATCATATTCATTTTCCTCACTTTCAACTGCCATCATGGAGCTGTCACCTACATCAGTTTCATCTTCAGACTCACTGGAGGAGTCTCCCCATGCTGCAAGAGCATGTTTCACCACATTGTCAGTAGATCTCTTCCTCTTGAAGTCCTTGTCAGGAACCGGGTTCCTTTTGGCTGCTTTCTCAGGGTTGTACTTGGAGTACTCTTGCTTGAGGAGAGGACAGTCTTTGATGAAATGCCCAGGCTTTCCGCACTTATGGTAGAGATAATAGTTCTTTAGTTTGCTAGAGCTGCCCCTTTTTAGTATTCCTCCATTTCTTCTGACCATCTTCTGAAATCTTTTGGTTAAGTAAGCCATGTCACTATCCTCCTCACTCGAGTCATTGCTATCAGCTTTGAGTACCAGGTTTTTTCTTTCTTTGGTTCTCTTCTTTCACTGTCTATCTTCCTCTTCATCTCGTAGGTCTTCAGATTTCCAACCAGCTCATCTATGGTCAGCTCATGCAGGTCCTTTGCTTCAGTAATAGCATTCACCTTGCTTTCCCAAGAACTGGGCAGGATACTAAGAATTTTCCTCACTAGCTTGTTCCTAGGAATGGTTTCACCAAGTGAGTGTAACTCATTTATGATGAAGTGAATCTTGTGTGCATATCTTGAATAGATTCATCGTCCTTCATCCTAAAGAGTTCATACTCGGTAGTGAGCATATCAATCTTAAATTGCTTTACTTGAGTGGTTCCTTCATGTGCTGTTTGCAGAGCTTCCCATATCTCTTTTGCAGTTTCACAAGTAGAAATTCTATTGTATTCATCAGGTCCTATTCCACATACCAAAATCTTTTTGGCACGAAAATTTTTCTCCATAGCTTTTATGTCTGCGTCGGTGTATTCTTTTCGAGTTTTTGGCATTGAGAATGGAAGTGCTGCAAGTGCCTTTGTTGGGACGCAAGGACCATCACATATGACATCCCACAACTCAGAATCTTCAGCCATGATAAAATCATGCATTCTTGTCTTCCACCACCCATAATATTGCTCATTGAACCTGGGTGGTCTGTACGTAGATTGACCTTCTTTAAAATTTGGTGGAGCAGTCATACGGATCCTTCCTAGGTGTTAGCCTGATAGGAGGAACCCGCTCTGATACCAATTGTTTACTTATATGAGTCCACCAAACTATAGAGTACCTGGTCCTCTATGAGTTTCCACTGAGAATACTAATGAAACAGTAAGTAAATGAGACACGGGATTTTTACGTGGAAAAATCCCACTCAAGGGGACAAAAACCACGACCTACCCTTGTAGGCTTTCAACTTCATTAACTTGTAAACACTCTATTACAAGACACTTTGTAATGACTCTATTACAAAGACTTCAACTCAACTAACTTGTGATACACTTACCACAAGCCACTTTGTCACTCACTAGTTACAAAGACTTTAACTTATGACTAACTCTAGTCACAACACAAACTCAGAAAGTTTATGGTTTTACAAAGGGGTTCCTAAGAAGCTCTTCTAGCTAAGCAATTTAGGAATTACAATAAGAACAATCACAAAGTTAAAACTCAACTAAGGACAACCGAATACTCGATTTAGGAACTGGTCCATAGTAGCGTTTAACTTTGTTCTTCAAGCTCTATAGAATTAAGTTCACTGTTTGCAGAAGACTTGAATGCTTGAGGTGAAAAAACAAGTGTTCAAAGGATGTTTTATTATAATGCTCTTGTTGATATACCCCTTGATGACATCACTTGAATGATGTAAGCACTTGGTAGGTCAAAGGGCAAGTGACTGCAGAACTGTTGCAATGTGTGCATTGTTTCTGTGGCAGTCACTTTTCAGCTGTGCACAGTTGACTTTCGTACTGTTGTCAGGGAAACACAAGGGATCAGGTTCTTGACTTGTTTCTCTATTTTCTACACTTGCAGCAGTTCACATTAGCTGAGTCCTAGCTGGAATCCGTTCATTTGTAATATGTACCAAGTGTGTCAGGTTCCATATCTGGTTCTTGATAGTAAGTTTGTTAGTCAAAACATAAGACAAAGACATTGAAAACCCATCTCAATGGTAATTGGAAGCAGCAACAAGTGAACAAGGGGAGGAAACATCAAAAGAAGGAGTGGAGGGCCAAAAATGATCCTATCCCAAACAATGATGAGGGGAATGAACAGATACAGGTATCAGCAGTTGAACAACCTGAGAGCCCAAATGGTGCAGTCTGTCAGATAGCAACTGGCCAACAATATGAAGATAGACCAATGGAGAAAACAAACAATAATGATAGAGGGAAGCAGATACTAAAGAAGCCAAAAATACAAGATAAGATAAGGGCAAGCATTGAAATGGAAAGGGTGTGAAGACAAAATAAGTTCAATGCATTAAGAATTGATACAGAGAAAACCACTAGCAATGTGGTAAGGATTCCTAGTCCAGTCAATAAGAATCCTCCATGATTTTCAGATCATGGAATATTAGAGGGCTGAATAAGCCCTAGAAGTAGAAAGAGTTAAAATATTTTCTGCTTAAAAATAAGGTGGTTCTAATTGGTTGTCTTGCGATTAAAGTTAAAGCTAATAAGGCTGAGAGAATAAAGAGGAAACTGGGAGCTGACTGGTAGGTAGATGCAAACTATAGCTCAAGTCCTAATGGTAGAATATGGGTATGTTGGAAGCCACAACAGGTTATGGTTAGAATCATATCATCACATCCTCAAGTGGTCCATTGTTACGTGAAAGACAAATACTCTAGATTTGCTTGCGATACCACTTACATATATGGCTATAATACTATTGAAGGTAGAAAGCAAATTTGGGAACAATTGAAAAGGATCAACAATAATATGACAGAACCATGGGTGATAATTGGGGATTTCAATACAGTTTTGTCAATCCATGATAGAGTTAATGGGGCTTCTGTCAAACAGGCAGAAACACAAGATTTCCAGGAATGCATAGATGAAGTTGGCCTGGGCCAAATCAGAAGGAAGGGGTGTCAATTTTCATAGAGTAACAAGCAAGATCCCGAGGATCGAATTTATAGCCTAATTGACTGGGCTCTTGGCAATGATCAATGGTTCATCAATTATGGCAATCTGGAAGCTTGTTATCTTAATCCAGGATGCTCAGATCACTCACCTATCCTCATATCTACCATTGTGCCAAGACAGAGATTACCCAAGCCCTTCAGATTGCTGAATATGCTACTGCATCAGGAAGCATTCAAAGAGGCCACTCAAAAAACTTGGGAGGTTAATATTACAGGACATACTATGTACAGAGTATGCAAGAAGTTGAAACACATTGAGCAAGTAACTAAGACCATGAATAGAGAATTGTCATCTCCAGATCATAAATCAGAGGAATTACACTCAAAGCTCAGTGATATACAGAATGAATTGGGAAATGATCTCTACAATCCTCAACTGATTTTGGCAGAGAGAGAGATTCTAAAGGATCTAGAGAAGTGGTCTATTATTCATGAAAGAGTACTTAGACAAAAATCTAAAGCTGTTTGGATCAATCATGGGGATTCTAATTCTAAATACTTTCATGCTCAACTCAAAGCTAGACAAGAGAGGAATAGTATTGTGTCAATATGGAATGATCAAGGAGTACAACTAACAGAGCCTATGCAGGAGCAAAGAGAATTCACAAATTCTTTCAAAAGCTGCTAGGAACAAGTGCTCAAGAGATGCCATGCCTAAACACCTACTATGCCAAAGATGGACCATGCCTCAATAAGGAGCAACAACAAGCTCTTGTTCAACCAGTAGCAGAAATGGAAGTGATACAGGCATTGAGGGATTTGCCTAATGACAATGTTTAACCAAAATTTGAGATTTCGGTCAAAGCTTATTTCAAAAAAGAACTCGGGTTACTGATAATCAAATAAAAATAGGAATAAATAATGTAAATAATAGCCGAATAGAAGCAAAGTAAATCTGTGTATTCCAATAGTATTTCGTATCCTTACAAATGATCAGCTTTCCCCTTTTTATAGCTATCTATAGGTAATACGTTTTGTTTCTGTCATAATAGAGCCATTATTGACAATCAATGGCATTTAATGTAACATTATAAATGGTAATTATATTTTGATTTAGTACATATTCCCTAACATTTTCCGTAATTAATGCCTATTGATTATTGACAATACGTATCTATACCCTTTTTTGCTATTAGGTTCGTTCTCTTAGCTCGACCTTCGATCATAAAGAGGTCCGAGCACTTATCTTTCTTGAATCTCTTGAATCCTTGCCCGTGCCTGTTGTAGCTCATGCCTTTTTAACTATTCTTTGCCAATTGTCATCCTTTGACCAGTCTACGTGTCGTGACATATCACTTTTCAATATATGAAATTAATTTTTCCCAATACAGATAGTCCCCCCACTTGCCATTTATTCGTCAATAGAATATTTGGGAAGTAGATTTTATTAAAGCGGGAATATTTGCCGCCATTAATTCTTCTTTAGAATTGACGCTTCATTTGTCACTTCCATTTAATGTTCGCAACACGTGGCATCTCCCGGTTGGTTCTGCAACTTTTCAGCGTTTTTTAAGGCTTTTTATGGCTTCACCAATTACGAAACGACAGTTCTCATTATGACATTTTCATCATTACACCTTTTCCTTTGACGGTTGCTTTTGAGTATATATATACTTTTTCACCTTTGTCTTTCTCACAAAAAGTTTTAGAACATTCAATTCTTGTTTCCTTCTTCCTCGTACTACTATGTCTTCTTCAAACCCTAACCCTAGGTGAGTTCCTATCGTTGACAACCTTCCTCTTGCCCCTATTAGGAGTAGGAGAGGAAGTAGACTTCGTAGTTTAGGGTCCACATCATCGCGAGGAACTTCTCTTCCTTCAACAAGTTCTACACCCCCTTCTAGAACCAGAGGTTCTCTTTCTCAAAGGTCTTCATCTAGAGGTAAAGAACCCACTGAACCTCTTCGTGAACCTTTGGTAGATGAGATTGTTCCTGTTGAACTATCTTTCTACAATGATAGAGAGTCCATTATAAACCAAGTTTCTTCTATGTCTTCTTTAGATCGTGCTGATATTTACCCAACTCAGATCACTAAAGGTTTGACTTCCGTGGTTCGTAGGGATTGCCACTGGAGTCATGATTTTCCCATTATAATCCCTAATGCAAACCAAAGAATCACTTCTTATTTGATGGGGTTTTCTTTCGTATATACATACCCTTTTACTTTGAATTTCAAGCCTCCTATTGACCCGGTTATCCTCGAATTCTGTCATTTTTTCGATGTTTGCTTAGGTCAAATTGGCCCTATCGTGTGGAGGGCAGTTGCTTGTTTAAGGCATTTCGCCAACATGGCTGGCATGCCTTTTACTTTCTTTCATTTAATTCATCTTTATTCTCCCAAACTCTTCCGTTAAGGAATTTTTACTTTAGTAGCGAGAAGCAAAAGAGTTCTGGTTAGCCCAGAGGACGATAAGGACCGTGGCTAGTACGCCAGGTTTGTTGCTGCCCCTACTGTTGGTTTAGTGAGTGAAGAAAATATTCCATTCCCTAAGAAATGGAATTTTGCACGTGAGTTTTCTTTTGTAACTTTTCTATGCCTCTCTTTTTATTTTTTATGATTGTCATTTTAACTTCTTCCTGTTTTTCAGCAACCATGGGAAGTGTTGCTCCGATGGAAGGTAGATCTTGGAAAAACCTTTCTCATCGGTTTGGTTGGAAAGTGAAAACTCACGGTAAATGCTTTTCCTTCTTATTTCTATTTACTTCTTTCCTTAAAACTTATTTTAATTCTTCTTTTTATCAGGATTTCCCATTCGAGGCATAAGTGTTGAGGCTGTCATAACTTCCAGAGTTTCTTTGGAAAAAGCCCAAGAGATTGTTCTGGGTTCTTCATCGAAAAGGAAGGCCTCCGCTGATCAAGATTCTGAAGAAGAGGAAGAACAAGATGAGGGTTCTTTGATAAAAAGGCCAAGAGCTAGAAGACGCATTATTTCAGATGATGAAGCATCTCCCCCTCGTTCTGTTCTTCCTACCGAGCCTGTTGAAGCCGCCTTAGTGATTTTTGATGATGATACTCCCGCGGCTGCTCGTGACTCTATTGCTCAGCTTTTTGCCCGTGGGTTTGATAATGAAAGTTTGGGTCCAATTTCTGATGAAGTGCCTCTTGCCTCTTTTTCCATGTCTGCTCATGTGACACCTTCTTTGCCAGTCGTGACTGTTGCCGTTGTTGCTCCTCCCCAGGCTGTTTTGACTACCTCTACAGTTCCTCCTACAACCGTCCATCACACTGAGGTTGGTTCCTTAAGTAGAGGTGAAGTTATGAGGCAAGTTATCATCGAGGTTCCTGCTGATGGTAACCTTTTGAGGAAATCAGGTCGGGCTGATGTGTGGTTGAAACCTCTGATTGGTCCAGTTGAGAAAGCCAAGCTTGAGAGTCATAACTCTTTGACTTGGATGAATGACATAGTGCAATCTTCTTTAAAGGTATTCCTTTTTGCCTTACTTTTTTTTTAAGGTTCTTACCCCCTTTTTTTAGATCAATCTAGTTGGCACGGAGATAATGAAGAGGGTTTACCACACAGAGCAATTAATGCATGACTATCAAGTTGAAGAGGACAATTGGAGGGAGCAGTATGAGAGTCTCCAAATTGACATGGAAGTGTTAGAAGAAAGTAAGCGTACCTTGGAGCAGCAACTGAAGGTTTTAAGCTCAGAATTAGCAGTCGAGAAGGCATGCTCGAGTCAAGCTGATAAGGACAAGAATCTCCTTGAAACATCTTTCTCCGAGCAGCTTTCCAAAGCCAGTGAAGAAATCAGAGAATTGATGGTTTTGCTAAGTAAGAAAGAAGCTTATGCTTGTGAACTCGTACAAACACTTTCTCAGACCCAGGAAGATCTTCGTGAGTTTTCTACCAAGGTCAGCTTTTTAGAGAGTTCACTCGCTCCTTTGCAAGCTTCTTATGATTTTGTCCTGGCTGAAATGAAAAGCTTAAAGACGAGATTGATCAATGGGAGAAAGATTACGAGATTCTTGAAGACAAGACTGCAATTGAAGTGAGTGTGGCAATTCTAAACACCCGCCATGATACCCTGATGGAAGTTAGCCAAGAGGGCTTTAGTTTGGATGCTGAGTTAGCCAAAATAAAAGAGACTATTGAAAAAACTCAGCAAGGCCAAGACTTTCCTTCTCCCATGGCTGATATTCCCGAGCACATCGAAGATGAAATGGGTACGGTGGATGCTCCAACTCCTTCAAGCCATCCCGAACCTTCTGCTGCTCATGACCCTATTTCAGATCCTTCTTCAGCCCCTCAGTGAAAAGTTTATGATATGTTACTTCTCTTTTTTTTTCTTTGTGGAATGTGGTTATAACCCTCGGTCCCATTTGGGGGTTTGGTTTTTTGGAAACGATAAGTCCCCAGACCTTTTCGGGGCGTTTTTTGTATAAATGACAAGTAATTGATAACTAAGTTTATACTTAGTATAAACTTTCTAATATTTAAGAAGTTTTTCTTAGTTATTTTGAACTTTTGTTTTGCTCGACTTTGCCTTTATACTTAAGGACTTGTTAATTAATTCGTGGGTTTATGTTTTACCCTTTTTTGCATTTTTGTTTCATAAAATGCTTTATTAACTTCGTGGATGTTTAAATCACACATGATTTTTATAAAAGATGGCCCTTTTATTTTTGACACTTAATGAAGAAGTACGTCTCAACTTCATAATGGTGTAAATATACGATAAAAGAAATAGGAACACACATGTTTCTTGAAATAACTTTGATAAAGTTTTCATTTGAACTTTGTCAAGTTCAAATAACATCTTACATGTGTTCAAATAACTTCTATAACTTTTCTCGTAACTGTTTTTTTTTACAACAGATTTCAAAAGAGAAAATAAAACTCAAGGTTTTCCTTTACAACCTGTTTCTATACATTGCCTTTAACCTAATTTTTGAAATCTAGGTTTTTCGAATGGCTTTATGTTATTTGGCTCGTAACTTTGCTCTGAACTTGACTCATTCGATGAGTAGACTTTGAGGCTTTGAATTGTACTTTCGACTATCTTCTTAGTCTTCTTTGCCTTCTTTATACGTATGCCGTATATTATATAGTCCCCCAAGTGTTTGAGCTTTGAAGTATGAAATCTCGAGCACTTGTTTACACCTCTTATTTGGTCCTTTTTCTGAAAAGGAAAAAACATACGGGACTCGAAGGTGCAATTATAGATGAAGACTGCTAAACCCGTTTGAATTTCTATCAGAATAAATAGTAACCCTAGACCGGGAATTTATATTTTTCCGCGTGTCTTGCAGGTCGTGACTCATCATTTAGTACGGGTTAGCTTTTTGCCTATCATCTAAAATCGTTAGTAAAATTTTTAATAATTCAAAAAATAAAATTCGAAAATGAGGGTACCTGCTCGTGGCTACTTCTTTTCCTTAGAAATAATATCTCTTCAGATGAACGGCATTCCAATGTGAAGGTAAAATCTTACCATCCATTGTTTCCAGCTCATATGCTCCCTTTCCTGCGATACCGTGAATCTTATAAGGTCCTTCCCAAGTTGGACTTAACTTTCCCGCGTTAGCCGCTCTCGTGGATTGAAAAACCTTTTTGAGTACGAAGTCCCCAATCTTGAAGTATCTTAGGCGAGCTTTTCGATTATAATATCGTTCCATAACCTTTTTTGTGCTGCCATTCTTATTAACGCAGCTTCCCTCCTTTCCTCAAGTAAATCTAAGTTTATTCGCATTTCTTCTTCATTGGATTCCTCAGTTGCTTGTGCATATCTCGTGCTCGGCTCCCCTATCTCGACTGGGATCAAGGCTTCAGCTCCGTATACCAGTGAAAATGGTGTTTCTCCCGTACTTATTTTTGTTGTCGTGCGGTAAGCCCATAAAACACCAGGTAACACCTCTGGCCAATTGCCTTTGGATTCCTCCAATCGTTTCTTCATATTGTTGATAATGATTTTATTCGTCGATTCAGCTTGTCCATTACCCACCGGAGGATAAGGTGTTGAGGTAATCCTTTTGATTTGCCAACTTTGAAAAAACTCCATGATCTGCGTGCCTATAAATTGTGGGCCGTTGTCACATACGATTTCCTTTGGTACGCCGAATCGGCATATGATATTTCGCCAAATAAAATCTCTGACCTCTTTTTCTCGTACCTGTTTAAAAGCACCTGCTTCTACCCACTTAGTAAAGTAATCAGTGAGTACTAGCAAAAATCTTACCTTGCCTTTTGCTTGTGGTAGTGGACCCACGATATCCATCCCCCACTTCATAAAAGGCCACGGTGCAATGACTGGATGTAACAATTCCGCGGGTCTATGCATATTGTTACTGTATCTTTGGCACTTGTCACATTTAGCTACAAAGTTTTCCGCTTCTTCTTCCATTTTGGGCCAATAATAGCCTGCTCTAATCATGGTTTTCACTAAAGATCTTCCTCCCGCATGATTTCCACAATGTCCCTCGTGTATTTCTCTCATCACATAATCTGTTTGAGAAGGTCCGAGGCATCTTGCTAAAGGACCACCGAACATTTTACGATAAAGATTGCCTTGCTTTAAACAGTAGTGAGCAGCTTTTTTGCGAAGTGCGTGAGCTTTTTTCTTGTCTTCAGGGACAGTTCCATACTGCAAAAAAGCGACAATCTCGTTCCTCCAATCCCAAGTTAAATTATTGAAATTTACCTCATTTTTATCTTGATCAAGTACTGAATGGAATAGATGTATTACAGAAGCATTTTCATCATTTGTTACTTCTGCCGCAGATGCAAGATTAGCTAAGGCGTCTGCCTCAACATTCTCCTCTCGTGGTATCTGCACAACTTTCCAGGTTTGGAATTGTCTTATCAGATCTCGTGCCTTCTCCAGATATTGCTGCATTCTTGCCTCCCTGGCTGTATAAGTCCCCAGCATCTGATTAACTACAAGCTGCGAATCGCTTTTGATTACGACCTGCTCTATGCCAAGTTCGCGTGCCAGTTCTAAACCTGCAATCACAGCTTCATACTCTGCTTCATTGTTAGTCACAGGATGACATTTTATAGCTTGTCGTATGGTTTCACCCGTGGGTGGTACTAAAACAATTCCCAGACCTGCTCCTTTCACATTTGATGAGCCATCAGTAAATAAGGTCCAGGTTCCTAGATTAGATCCATTGAATACTTGTAGTTCTTTTTCTGCTTCTGGTCGCATCCCTTGGCTAAAATCGGCCAAAAAATCTGCTAACACCTGTGACTTTATTGCAGTTCTAGGTTGATATGTGATGTCATATTCACTTAATTCTATGGCCCACTTGGCTAACCTACCTGATAACTCATGTTTATGTAGTATATTACGTAGGGGATAAGCAGTTACTACAGAGATAGGATGACATTGAAAATAGGGCCTTAACTTTCTAGATGCCATGATTAATGCAAGTGCAAGCTTTTCTAGTTGAGGATACCGTGTTTCCGCATCTAATAATGATTTGCTAACATAATAAATTGGAGACTGTTTACCTTGGTCTTCACGAACCAAAACAGCACTCACCGCTACTTCTGAAACAGCAAGGTAGATAAGCAACCTTTCCCCCTCTTTTGGTTTTGCGAGCAACGGTGGATTTGACAAGTATGCTTTCAAGCTTTTGAGTGCTTGCTGACATTCTCCAGACCATTCGAACTGATCTTGCTTTTAAGAGCTGAAAAGAACTTAAAGCATTTTTCTGATGACTTGGAAATAAATCTTCCCAAGGCTACTATTCTTCCCGTCAGTCTCTGTACCTCTTTCTTACTTGTAAGCATATCAGGAATTTCTTCAATAGCTTTAATCTGTGCCGGATTTACTTCAATGCCACGGTTAGAAATAAGAAAACCTAAAAACTTACCTGATGAAACGCCAAATGCACATTTCTCGGGATTCAGCTTCATATTGAATTTACGGATCTGAAATGTATCAGACAGGTGGTGTATATGATTCCTTGATTGTTGGGATTTAACCAACATATCATCTATATAGACTTCCATGGTTTTCCCTAAATGTTCTTGGAACATTTTGGTCACCAACCTTTGGTATGTGACACCAGCGTTCTTGAGGCCAAATGGCATTACTTTATAACAATAGGCCCCTTGTCTGTTATAAATGAAGTTTTTTCCTCATCTAAAGAATCCATTTTTATTTGCTTATACCCTGGATATGCATAAAAACTTAACAATTCATGTCCTGCAGTAGCATCAATCAGTTGATCTATATGTGGTAACGGAAAAGAATCTTTAGGACAAGCTTTGTTAAGGTCGGTGTAGTCTACACAAACTTGCCATTTGCCATTCTTTTTTGGTACCACTACAGTATTAGCTAACCAATTAGGATACTTTACCTCGTGGATAGAGCCTATTTTTAAAAGTTTTTGGACCTCATCTTGAATTACCTGATTTTTGAAAGACCCCTGCTTTCTCTTCTTTTGTTTGATAGGTGGATATGATGGATCCTCATTTAACTTGTGAGTCATTACCTCCAGAGGTATCCCTGTCATATCAGAATGGGACCAGACAAAACAATCTACATTAGATTTCAAAAATTCAATCAACTTACCTTTCATTTCGTGGCTCAAGTTGGCCCCAATGTAAACTTTCCTCTCAGGCTTTTGTTCGAATAATTCTACAGCCTCCAACTCTTCAATCGCTGTTTTGATATTTTCATTTTCTTCCGGTTCTTAGATGAAATCAGGCCGTGAATCCACATCTGTTGGCCCATATCCAGTTGAGGCTTGCAGTGAAGCATCCTCAACTGGATTCTGTAATTTCTATTTTTCTGAATCTGCTACAGAATTGATGATCCCAGGCGTCTGTTGATCACCACGGATTTGACAGATTCCCCATGGTGATAGGAATTTAATGACTTGATGTAAGGTAGATGGCACAACATCCATTTCGTGAATCCATGGTCTCCCGAGAATCATATTATAAGCCATATCCATCTCCACCACCTGAAATTTTGTATCTTTTACAACTCCCTCTGCGGATGTTGTAAGTACTACCTCCCCTTTTGTTACGACGCTCGAATTATCAAAGCCAGATAAAGTATGCGCCTTGGGTACTAGCTTATCTTCAGCTTACATCTCGCTTAATACTCTTAGCAAAATGATGTTCACGGAGCTACCTAGGTCAATCAAAACTCCTTTTACGTTAGTATCATGTACAAGTAGAGATATTACCAGTGCATCGTTGTGTGGAGTTAGCATGCCATCTACATCTGCATCATCAAATGTAATACTCCCCTCCTCTAAAATATATCGGACCCGCTTCCCGTGTGTAACTGAAACTTTAGAAACTTTCTTGGCTGCCGTATACGTCACACCATTAATTTCTTCGCCCCCGCTTATAACGTTAACGATCCTTTTCGGAGAAGGAGGTTAGGAGGCTCCTGCCTGTTCTTCATATACGCTTGCTTACCTTTTTCACTAAAGAACTCAGTAAGATATCCTTGCTTTAATAAATGGTCTACTTCACCTTGTAGCAATCTACAATCTGCCGTTATATGACCATGATCGTTGTGAAATTCACACCAGTGATCAGGGTTACGCCTATTTGGATTTGATCTCATTTCTTTTGGCCACCGCACCTTATCACCCATGTTTCTTTATACCGCTACTAATTCTGAAATGCTTACATTGAAACTGTAACCGCCAATTATCGCCTTAGAGCTTCTATCATCATCGCATATCTCCCGCGTGTCCCACTCTTTTCTGAACCTTGAAGATGAACCTAATTCTCTATCTCTCGACCTACGATCGTACCTTGAGTTATCCTGTTTCGATCGTGAGTCTTTTCTCGCTGGTCCCATGTAAGGTTTGTATCTGTTTTTCCCAGACCTTTTTTCAGTTTCAGCATGCCTTGAACTTACCCTCTCTTCCTTTTGAAGGTGTGTAATAGTATCTTCTTCTATCCGCAACTTCATGTTGTATCTGTTGTAAACGTCATTCCAAGTTGTTGTTGGAAATTCCCGTAGGCTTTTCTTGAGTCGTCTCGTGGCCTCCGAACTCTTCTCATTTAGATTGCTGGTAAATGCTATAGCTGCCCAGTTATCAGGTACGGGTGGCAACATCATTNATAATATCTCTTCAGATGAACGGCATTCCAATGTGAAGGTAAAATCTTACCATCCATTATTTCCAGCCGTATGCTCCCTTTCCTGCGATACCTTGAATCTTATAAGGTCCTTCCCAAGTTGGACTTAACTTTCCCGCGTTAGCCGCTCTCATGGACTGAAAAACCTTTTTGAGTACAAGTCCCCAATCTTGAAGTATCTTAGGCGAGCTTTACAATTATAATATCGTTCCATAACATGTTTTTGTGCTGCCATTCTTATTAACGCAGCTTCCCTCCTTTCCTCAAGTAAATCTAGGTTTATTCGCATTTCTTCTTCATTGGATTCCTCAGTTGCTTGTGTATATCTCGTGCTCGGCTCCCCTATCTCGACTGGGATCAAGGCTTCAGCTCCATATACCAGTGAAAATGGTGTTTCTCCCGTACTTATTTTTGCTGTTGTGCGATAAGCCCATAAAACACCAGGTAACACCTCTGGCCAATTGCCTTTAGATTCCTCCAATCGTTTCTTCATATTGTTGATAATGACTTTATTCGTCGATTCAGCTTGTCCATTACCCACCGGATGATAAGGTGTTGAGGTAATCCTTTTGATTTGCCAACTTTGAAAAAACTCCGTGATTTGCGCGCCTATAAATTGTGGGCCGTTGTCACATACGATTTCCTTTGGTACGCCGAATCGGCATATGATATTTCGCCAAATAAAATCTCTGACCTCTTTTTCTCGTACCTGTTTAAAAGCACCTGCTTCTACCCACTTAGTAAAGTAATCAGTGAGTACTAGCAAAAATCTTACCTTGCCTTTTGCTTGTGGTAGTGGACCCACGATATCCATCCCCCACTTCATAAAAGGCCACGGTGCAATGACTGGATGTAACAATTCCGCGGGTCTATGCATATTGTTACTGTATCTTTGGCACTTGTCACATTTAGCTACAAAGTTTTCCGCTTCTTCTTCCATTTTGGGCCAATAATAGCCTGCTCTAATCATGGTTTTCACTAAAGATCTTCCTCCCGCATGATTTCCACAATGTCCCTCGTGTATTTCTCTCATCACATAATCTGTTTGAGAAGGTCCGAGGCATCTTGCTAAAGGACCACCGAACATTTTACGATAAAGATTGCCTTGCTTTAAACAGTAGCGAGCAGCTTTTTTGCAAAGTGCGTGAGCTTTTTTCTTATCTTCAGGGACAGTTCCATACTGCAAAAAAGCGACAATCTCGTTCCTCCAATCCCAAGTTAAATTATTGAAATTTACCTCATTTAGTACTGAATGGAATAGATGTATTACAGAAGCATTTTCATCATTTGTTACTTCTGCCGCAGATGCAAGATTAGCTAAGGCGTCTGCCTCAACATTCTCCTCTCGTGGTATCTGCACAACTTTCCAGGTTTGGAATTGTCTCACCAGATCTCGTGCCTTCTCCAGAGTATTGCTGCATTCTTGCCTCCCTGGCTGTATAAGTCCCCAGCATCTGGTTAACTACAAGCTGCGAATCGCTTTTGATTACGACCTGCTCTATGCCAAGTTCGCGTGCCAGTTCTAAACCTGCAATCACAGCTTCATACTCTGCTTCATTGTTAGTCACAGGATGACATTTTATAGCTTGTCGTATGGTTTCACCCGTAGGTGGTACTAAAACAATTCCCAGACCTGCTCCTTTCACATTTGATGAGCCATCAGTAAATAAGGTCCAGGTTCCTAGATTAGATCCATTGAATACTTGTAGTTCTTTTTCTGCTTCTAGTTGCATCCCTTGACTAAAATCGGCCAAAAAGTCTGCTAACACCTGTGATTTTATTGCAGTTCTAGGTTGATATGTGATGTCATATTCACTCAATTCTATGGCCCACTTGGCTAACCTACCCGATAGTTCCTGTTTGTGTAATATATTACGCAAGGGATAAGCAGTCACTACAGAGATAGGATGGCATTGAAAATAAGGCCTTAATTTTCTAGATGCCATGATTAATGCAAGTGCAAGTTTTTCTAGTTGAGGATACCGTGTTTCCGCATCTAATAATGATTTGCTAACATAATAAATTGGAGACTGTTTACCTTGGTCTTCACGAACCAAAACAGCACTTACCGCTACTTCTGAAACAGCTAAATAGATAAGCAACCTTTCCCTATCTTTTGGTTTTGCGAGCAACGGTGGATTTGACAGGTACGTCTTCAAGTTTTTGAGTGCTTGTTGACACTCCTCAGACCATTCGAACTGATCTTGCTTTTTAAGAGCTGAAAAGAATTTAAAGCATTTTTCTGAAGACTTAGAAATAAATCTCCCCAAGGCTGCAATTCTTCCCGTTAGTCTCTGTACTTCCTTCTTATTTGTAAGCATGTCAGGAATTTCTTCAATGGCTTTAATCTGTGCGGGATTTACTTCAATGCCACGGTTAGAAACAAGAAAACCTAAAAACTTACCTGATGAGACGCCAAATGCACATTTCTCGGGATTTAGCTTCATATTGAACTTTCGTAAGATCTGAAATGTATCAAACAAATGTGGTATATGGTCCCCTGATTGTTGAGATTTGACAAGCATATCATCTATGTAAACTTCCATAGTTTTTCCTAGATGTTCTTGAAACATCTTGGTCACCAACCTTTGATACGTGGCACCAGCGTTTTTGAGACCAAAGGACATTACTTTATAATAGTAAGTCCCCTTGTCTGTTATAAATGAAGTTTTTTCCTCATCTAGGGGATCCATTTTAATCTGATTATACCCTGAATATGCATCTAAGAAGCTTAACAATTCATGTCTTGCAGTAGCATCAATCAGTTGATCTATATGTGGTAACGGAAAAGAATCTTTAGGACAAGCTTTGTTAAGGTCGGTGTAGTCTACACAAACTCGCCATTTGCCATTCTTTTTTGGTACCACTACAGTATTAGCTAAACAATTAGGATACTTTACCTCGCGGATAGAGCCTATTTTTAAAAGTTTTTGGACCTCATCTTGAATCACCTGATTTTTGAAAGACCCCTGCTTTCTCTTCTTTTGTTTGATAGGTGGATATGATAGATCTTCATTTAACTTGTGAGTCATTACCTCCGGGGGTATCCCTGTCATATCAGAATGGGACCAGGCAAAGCAATCCAAGTTAGTTTTCAAAAATTCGAACAGCTTACCTTTCATTTTGTGGCTTAAGTTGGCCCCAATGTAAACTTTCCTCTCAGGCTTTTGTTCGAATAATTCTACAGCCTCCAACTCTTCAATCGTTGTTTTGATAATTACATTTTCTTCTGGTTCTTGGATGAAATCAGGTCGTGAGTCCACATCTGTTTGCCCATCTCCGGTTGAGTTTTGTGGTGTGGCATCCTCAACTGGATTCTATAATTGCTATTTTTCTTCATTTTTTGTGCTTGAATTTTCTACGGAGTTGATGCTTCAAGGTGTTTTTTGATCACCGCGGATTTGACGGATTCCCCATTGTGATGGGAATTTGATGACTTGATGTAAGGTAGATGGCACAACGTCCATTTCGTGAATCTATGGTCTCTCGAGAATCATATTGTAAGCCATATCCATCTCTACCACCTGAAATTCCGTATCTTTGATAACTCCTTCTGTGAATGTTGTAAGTATTACTTCTCCTTTTGTTACGACGCTCGAATTATCAAAGCCAGATAAAGTATGCGCCTTGGGTACTAGCTTATCTTCAGCTTGCATCTCGTTTAATACTCTTAGAAAAATGATGTTCACGGAGCTACCTGGGTCAATCAAAACTCGTTTTACGTTAGTATCATGTAAAAGTAGAGATATTACCAGTGCATCATTGTGTGGAGTTGGTATGCCGTCCGCGTCTGCATCATCAAATGTAATGCTTTCTTCCTCCAAAACATGTCGTACCCGCTTCCCGTGTGTAACTGTAACTTTAGAAATTTTCTTGGCTGCCGTATATGTCACACCGTTAATTTCTTCGCCCCCGCTTATAACGTTAACGGTCCTTTTCGGAGAAGGAGGTTTAGGGGGCTCCTGCCTGTTCTTCATGTATGCTTGCTTACCTTTTTCGCTAAATAGTTTGGTAAGATACCCTTGCTTTAATAAATGGTCTACCTCACCTTGTAGCAATCTACAATCTACCGTTTATGACCATGATCATTGTGAAATTCACACCAGTGATCAGGGTTACGCCTATTTTGGATTTGATCTCATTTCTTTTGGCCACCACACCTTATCACCCATGTTTCTTAATACCGCTACTAATTCTAAAGTCTTACATGGAAACTGTAACCGCCAATCATCGCCTTAGAGCTTCTATCATCACCGCGTGTCCCGCTCTTTTCTGAACCTTGAAGATGAACCTAATTCTCTATCTCTCGACCTACGATCGTACCTTGAGTTATCCTGTTTCGATCGTGAGTCTTTTCCCGCTGGTCCCATGTAAGGCTCGTATCTGTTTTTCCCATACCTTTTTTCAGTTTCAGCATGCCTTGAACTTACCCTCTCTTACTTTTGAAGGTGTGTAATAGTATCTTCTTCTATCCGCAGCTTCGTGTTGTATCTGTTGTAAACGTCATTCCAAGTTGTTGCTGGAAATTCTCGTAGGCTTTCCTTGAGTCGTCTCGTGGCCTCCGAACTCTTCTCATTTAGATTGCTGGTAAATGCTATAGCTGCCCAGTTATCAGGTACGGGTGGCAACATCATTCTTTCACGCTGGAATCTGTCTACAAATTCCCTGAGCAACTCTGAATCTCCTTGTTTTATTTTGAAAATATTTTCCATTCTTTTTTTGACTTTTTGAGCTCCCGAATGTGCTTTGATAAATGAATCTGCAAGCTCAGCAAAAGAATTTATAGAATTTTCGGGTAAAAGAGAATACCATGTTAATGCTCCCTTAGTGAGTGTTTCACCGAATTTTTTGACCAATACTGATTCAATTTCCTGTTTGGTCAAGTCATTGCCCTTTACACCAGTTGTGAATGCAGTCACGTGGTCTCGTGGATCAGTTGTTCCATCGTATTTTGGAATATCGGGCATCTTGAATTCTTAGGAATTGGGAGAGGAGCAGCGTTTGGCTCCCAAGGTTGTTGCGAATATTTGTCCATATCCACTCCCTTGATTACAGGCGGTATTCCAGGTATTTGCTCTATGCGGTCACTTTGCTCCTTGAGCTGTTTCTGCAAAGTTAATACTAAATTTTGTAAATCAGAATTGACTACGTTACCTGGTTCTCCATCTCAAGAATCGCTGGGGGTTCCACCACTGCCCGAGTTAACAAGTCCAGAACGAGGGTTCTCCAAAGTGTTGTTATTTGGGGTTGGTGTTGGTGGTGCAACCGACAATTGGTTAGCGAAAGCCTCAAGAGCTTTGCTGACCTGTTGAGCGATTAACTTCTGCAAAGCTGCGTTGATAGCCTCATCATTTTCCAATTGAGCATTTGCATTTGATTGAGATCCATCAGGAGTTCCTTCCCGAGATTGTCGAGGAGAGCTTGGTGGGGAAGGGATTGGGGTACGATCATCTTGTGGATTCTCCTGGAGTTGATGGATTCTTTGGTTGTTCTCATTAACATTTGACATGGTTGATATGACAAAAAAGGTTAATTTAGGAAAGAATAGATTATCAGATTCCCGGTAACGGAACCAATTTGTTTAACCAAAAATAAGAATTTTGATCAAAGCTTATTTCAAGAAGAACTCGGGTTACTGATAATCAAATAAAAATAAGAATAAATGATGTAAAAAATAGCTGAATAGAAAGCAAAGTAAATCCGTGTATTCCAATAGTCTTTTGTCCCCTTACAAATGATCAGCTTTCCCCTTTTTATAGCTATCTCTAGGTAATACGTTTTGTTTCTGTCATAATAGAGCCATTATTGACAATCAATGGCATTTAATGTAACGTTATAAATGGTAATCATATTTTGATTTAGTACAAATTCCTAATGTTTTCCGTAATTAATGCCTATTGATTACTGACAATACGTATCTATACCCTTTTTTGCTATCAGGTTCATTCTCTTAGCTCGACTTTCGATCATAAAGAGGTCCGAGCATTTATCTTTCTTGAATCTCTTAAATTCCTGCCCATGCCTGTTGTAGCTCGTGCCTCTTTAACTATTCTTTGCCAATCGTCATCCTTTGACCAGTCTACGTGTCGTGACATGTCACTTTTCAATCAATTCTATGTATGAACTTAATTTTTCTCAATACAGGAACACTTTAATTTGTTCTTAGTTTCCAATTTAGCGGTTAGATTTGGGGCAAAACCAGCCTATTTTTAGTGATTCTCCCAACCCACTTATTTTAAAGATAAATAGTACTACTCATCCAACCTGCTCAAGTTTAAAGTGTTGGTATATGATCTTTTTGTTGGCCTATCGAGTTGAATCCAAAATGACTCATCCAAGTTTTGGGTCAAAATGGGTCAAATCATGCAACCGAATAAGTCAAAATGCAACCCCAAACATATAAAATCTAATTTTTGAGATTAAGAATTTATGTAAATCTGGAAGAACTTAAGCTAATTAAGTTTAAAAAATACCTACATTTTTTCCACGAAGCGCAATTAATAAAGAAGGTAGGTTGAGTCATTTGAATGGTTTGATTATGACTAGATGTTTGTCACCCAACCCATTTTGACATTCAAACAAACTTTAACCAGGTTGAGTCATAACTCATTTTTTAATTTGATCCGCTCTGACTCAACCAAGTTTGATCCCACCACATTTTCGACCTGTTGGTCGCAGGAATTGTCAATTCTAAAATTCAAAACAGAGAAGAGATTCAGACACAAAATTTGAGTTTATACAGGATCATAGAAAGGAAGAAGAGACTAATACTTAGAACTTGTAAAAAGAAGAACACTTTGTTAGAGTGGGGAGGCCCACAAAACCAAAAGGATCCATACACAATCACTCCATGCATCAACTCTTTGTTGTTTTTCTCCCACTTTACTAGTACAAATATGATAACACTAATATATCTTTTCACACTTTTGCCAATAATCCAACCTAAACTTCTCAACAACTAACGTGGTCAATAATTATGTTTCAACTCAACCGTTCATCGGTCATGGAGTTGATATCTTATTGGCAAAATTGTTTACCAAAGCCAAAGCGTTGCTAGTCACCTCCTTCACCTTCCCTACACGATCACAGACATCCAATTTCAGTGGCTCGTCATCAGTAACATCCTCAAATCCATCGGTACAAGTGTCCTCATTAGTTAAGGCTGCACTCATCCATGTCTGAACGTTACTCATCTGAAACCTCAACGACTCGCCGGAGCCACCAAGCTTACGCATCTGACTCAATGAATCACGTATTTGATCGATGGTGTCACCGAAAACTGAGAAGCAATCATGGAGCGCAGCTACAACTCGTGGTTGCGCTCCATAGTCAGCTTCGCGTGATAGGTTGGAAAGAAAAGCTGCCATGCGCTTGGCTTTGGCTAGGGTTACTCCGACGGCTACACGAGCTAGTCGAGCAGGGTCTTGTTGTACTGCAGTGGCATAGTGATTAAGTGAATGGTAGCAAGTAGCAGGATACATGGTGGTTTTACAACTCGAGCGAATATAGTCTGTGTCAGCCGAGACATATCCAGGATTTAGAGGTTGAGGAGCGGCAGCATTAGGAACGATGGCAACTGATGAAAACATGGTAGGGTCAAGGAGAGCAAACGACGGGACAAGGCGGAGGTGGAGGAGAACGGCGGCGAAAAGGATGGAGAGGAGGGAAAGAGGATGTGAGGTTTTCATGGTTTATTGTATTTAGCTTTTTTTTCAAACATGCAGTATACTTAAAGCATTATGAAGAGTCCTTTGAACTCATGTTTTTTTAGGCAAGCTGATATATAGGCAATTGGTCTTGAGGTAAAATGACATTTGTGTCCTAAGAACCATATATAACATGTTGTCATGATTTCTATAGTTGAAAAGAATATTCATGTTCCTTTAATTCAGGAAGTACTGAACATTGCAAGTCTTGAACGTTTCTATTAACTACTACTCCTTCCGTTCCAATTTATGTGAACAGTTTGACTTTAAGAAAAAATAAAAATTTTTGGAATTTGTGGTCCTAAACAAGTCAAAAAGGGGTCCAAAGTATTTGTGTGGTTATAAAAGCTTCTCATTAAGGGTAGAATTGAAAATTTAAGCTAAATTATGTCCAAATTTAGAAAGAGATCATTCTTTTTGGAAGAGACCAAAAAAGAAACAGGTTCACCTGGAACAGAGGGAGTACTTGTTTAATGACCTTTTTATCACATTCTTTATTTTTTTCATATAATTATTTAAGACCATATTCTACTATTCCAAAGTCTCCCAATTCCCTCTATTTTTTGGGTGGGGTGGGGTGGGGTGGGGTGGGTGGGTGTATTAAGGTAAGACAGAGAGTCAATTGCTAATCCTCATCTAAACATAGATCATAGCATTCCATTCGCTTTTTATTTCTTATTGCCTCTTACAAATATCACGCTTTAACTTTTAGACCCGTGAGGGCTAATTGTGACACTCAAAATAATAAGGTAAAAACAAAGGCGGAGCCAGGATTTGAAACTAATAGGTTCGAAAATCTATTTCTTGTAAATAGCTGAATTCTAAAATAATAATTTGTATATATACAATAAAATTTTAAAGACAAATATAAAGTTTGGACCAAAGCTACTCGATTCGACCGTATCCAAAGCTCTAGCTCCACCCCTAGGTAAAAAGTAATTACTTCTTCAATCTAAAAAGCGTTGGAAGAATCCAGCAGTCATCATATTTACCCACCACAAGGAGGAACATTTTGTGAACAATGGACCTCCATCTTTTAACTTTCAAGTTCTTCATTTTGCTGTTAGTTTGCCTAAATTAACGCCACTTAACAGGGTGGACCTACAATAAAATTTGTGGACCGAATGACTTTTACTTTAATTATGTGTAACACCTAATCATAAATAATAACTACCAAACTTTGTGTACTTTTGACCTTTGGATTGACAAACAAAAAATGCGTACCCACTAGAGAAAAAAATATTATAATTGTTAATCTTCAGCATTTCGGCGACAAAAGTACTCTACATTATAAATTATATGCAGTGACGGACCCATAATATTATTCAAGCGGGATCAATTGGACAATACAATATTTTTGTGATAACAACCCACAATAGAGATTTCCATGAATAATCAAGTGAATTTTGTATGTTGCTATTTTTTACCATCATGCCCCTAAAAAATGTCATTTTCAAGTGCTTTTTTTTTATTACATAAAAAATGGTTAGACAAGAAATATCCATTTTTCTTAAAGTTCCACTAAATTTTATAAAATAACTCTTACAATATTTAACCAATTATAAGAAATTTTCCTTTACAGTCTTCTATTTAAAAATTTATGTTTTACTCTCAATTAATCTTGCCATTTAAAAAACCATAAACAAAACAAAAGTAAAATAAACAAACAATTCACTAAAACAATAGTAACTAAGTAAAAATATAAAACTAGCTCACCTTCATGTAACCCCAAAAAGTAAATAAGCACAGAATTATTTAAGGTATAAAAGTACTAAAATAAACTTAAAGAGCATACTCACTATTAAAAAACATCCAAAAAATCGCGAAAACGGTCGGAATCCAACAAAAACCGACTGATTTCCGACCATTTTCAATTACTCGATAAACTAATAGTCGCAAACGAATGCGGTTGCTGTTTTCCCACCGAAATCGGTCGGTTACTGTCAACGCAGTTTGACCAAGTTGTTTGACACAAATTAATTTTTACCCACCGAATTCGGTTGGTATTGTTAAAAATAATTTCTAATTATTTTTAAATTAGCGATCGAATTCGGTCGGAATTTTAATTATTCATTTTTTTTAAAATTATTCAATTCTGACCGAAATCGGTCAGTATTATTAAAATATATAATTATTAATTTTTATTTAAAATTGTTAATACCGACCACAATCGGTCGATATTATTTAAATAATTAAAATTTAAATCCGACCAAAGTCGGTCGGTAAATTTGATTTTCTGGGAATTAAAATGAACATTTCCGATCGAAGTCGGTCGACTTTTTGTGTAATTTTTTGGTAGAAAATAACTGTTTTTATAGCTGCACCACCTGCCAACAACCTATCACCTATAATGGCAGCATTACATTGCTGGCATTCAACCAATAACAACAACAATAACAACAAGAATAACAAAAGAAACAACAATAACAACAACAATAAAACCTATCAAAACTATATTAACAAAACATTATCACCATCTCCATCTCCATCTCCATCTCCATCTCTATCTCCATCTCCACTAAACTATATTAACAAAATATCATACCCAACAATAAAACGTTCTCCAAGTTAAAAGTTCAAACATTATTCAATAAGTGTTTTGTACTACATCATCTTCATCTCCACTACTATAGCATTCATCGTCGGCATGGTTCGAAGGATTAGCATCTGGGGAAGGCTCACGAGATCGGGGAATCGGGAAAGCACCACTAGCAAGAAGATTGGCTAGCTGACCTTGAAGGATATTAAATTGGTTGTCCATCTTTTCTAGCTGAACTTGAATGGTATCTAATTGTTTATCTCTCTTTTGTTCTCTAGCCTTTGTCTCTTCAAGCTCTGCTGTCAGCTTTGCGATCTTCTTCTCCATAGACAAGAGAGTCGACCTATCAATTACCTCGCCCTGGGCGGATCCCTATACCTTGCAATCCAGCCCTGTAACGCCGAAATGATCTCTCTGGAAGGCCGTATGCTATCCCCTTTTTAGGACCACCGACAACATCCAACCATATCTTATGCGCTTCTTCGTCTGAAATGGGTGATCGCTCGCCTTGCTCATTCGGTGGCAAGCTCTGAGTGTACTCCTCCACATTAGCCTTGTAGCGACCCTTTATTTAGAAGATAGAAATTATTAACTATATAATATTATAAACATTAATTTCAAGGTATAGTAGTTATGAAACATAAATATGCAGTCTCCGTCCGGTCCTTAACCCATCTAGATGGATCTGCCGGTGCCTTCTTCTTCCGGATGTAAGTCTTCATGAAGAATTTATCATGAGTCATCTTCCTCCCATATTTTTTTCATACAAATATAATAAAATATGTTAACTAAATTAAATAAATATATTTCGATAAAAATAGATGTAAATATTTTAAGGAATTACCAGTAGTCTCCTCGTAGTCCCCATGCTCCTTACACCCACACAACATATATATATACATATTAATGCTATATTAACATATGCTATATTAATATATGGGAATAATACATAATTACCCTATTGGGGTTGTCTCACTTTATCAGTTGCACCCTCGTATTTTGCGGGGGGTCCTATGACCCCTGGCTTTGTTTGAAATATAATAAATGCCACCTTTCTTGACTAACACCAGTTTCAGCTAAAATGGTATATGATACGCACCAATTATATTTTGACACGTATTTTTTATAATTTATAATTTCTTTTTATATTATTTATTTTATCTTCAATTTTTTTTAATTTCTTTTCTTCATCCTCCCCCCCCCCCCCCC
>NW_017672159.1:2500-5398 GCF_001879085.1 Nicotiana attenuata | reverse complement strand
TTATTTATTTTATTACTTTCACTTTTTTAATTTTTACTTTTTCTTTCTACTATCCCCCCCTCCCCCCCCCCCCCAAGTCTCCTTCTTCCTCCCAGCAACTCACTAGCTCCATTCTCCCAATAGATTAATTCTTTTGTTAGGTTTTTTTAATTTCAAATTTATCTACTTACGGCTTGTTCTTTTTTCCGTTCCATCCCACCTCTCCGCTCTTTTCTTCATCTTCCTTTTTAAATTAAATATATCTTCCATTAGTTAAGTGTCGCCGGAATCACCATATTTTCCTGTGAGAAATTTGAAAAGAAAAATACGAAAAAAAGAAAAGAAGAGAAAGATATGATTTTTAGGATGGAGTGGGAGGATCTTTTAACAAAAAAGGCGAATGTAGAAAACTCCAGCGAGATAGTCATCAGAAAAAATGGTTAACTTTCATTTTATTCCAAAATTGAAGTCAACGAAGAAGAAAGGTGAAGTGAAGAAATAGAAGAAAAAGGAAAAGGACATTAATAAAAAATTAAAAAAAGTCAAAATGGTAAAATAAACAGAGTTTGGGCGTTTTTGTCCAATTCCACACGCTAAGATTGCGTGAAAAACAATTCAGATGCCACGTGGGCTCAAAGGGTGGTACTTATAGCACTTTGAACAAAGACAAGGGGGTCATAGTCACCCCGCAAAGTTTAAGGGTGCAACTGGTAATATGAGACAATCCCAATGGAATAATTAAATATTATCCCTAATATATGCTATATTCATATGTTGTTGTTGCTAAAACTTAAGTATTAATACTTAAGTTGTAGCAACAACAACATATATATACACATTAATGCTATATTAATATATGCTATATAAATATAAGTATACATATGTTGTTGTTGCTAAAACTTAAGTATTATATAGCACTACATCTTATATATATGGTTCTATAAGATGTAGTGCTATATTAATACTTAAGTTGTAGCAACAACAACATATGTATACATGTTAATGCTATATTAATATAAGTATACATATGTTATTGTTGCTAAAAGTTAAGTATTAATATAACACTACATCTTATAGAACTATACACTTTGTTTTTAAATGTGTTATAGTAAGTTTTAATCGAATATAATTGAATTTTCAATTGATCCACTGATGAAGTATCCGAGCAAAGTACTAATAAGGCGATCGAGAATAAAACATTCAAGATTATGTGTGTGTGTGTATTGTTAAATATATGTAGATATTATAAATAATAAATAATCTAACAATTCGATCGGTAAATTATATATATATATATATAAATTTTGTTATATTAAAAAACCAATTGCCCCTAGGCGGGAAAGAATAATTTCAGATTTTCGACTGATTTCGGTCAGTGTATAGATATCTATTTATTGGAATATAGTATAACATGTGATTTCCACCGAACATAAAGGAAAAAACTCTTATGCCTGCAGAAATATGATATATGGATATATCAATTCTAGCAATTTTCAAATAGACCAGGATCGCTGGATGCCTGAAATGTAGTCGGTGAATCTCTATGTATATCGATATGTATAGTGGGATCGTATTAAATAAAGAGTATGTTATTATTTGTACACGGCAGGGGGTTCTGTTTTTCTCTTAATGGGAGTTTTGGGTGTTGCTTTATATGGTTCTAATGAACCAACATTAAATTTTGAAACATCAGTTAATCAGTCATATCCTGTGGTTTTAGAAATAATATTCTATATTGAATTTTTTATTGCTTTTGCTGTCAAATCGCCCATTATCCCCCTACACACATGGTTACCAGATACCCATGGAGAAGCACATTACAGTACTTGTATGCTTCTAGCCGGAATTTTATTAAAAATGGGAGCGTATGGATTAATTCGAATCAATATGGAATTATTACCTCATGCCCATTCTATATTTTCTCCTTGGTTGATGATAATAGGTACAATACAAATAATCTATGCAGCTTCAACATCTCTTGGCCAACGGAATTTAAAAAAAAGAATAGCCTATTCCTCTGTCTCTCATATGGGTTTCATAATTATAGGAATTAGTTCTCTAACCGATACGGGACTTAATGGAGCCCTTTTACAAATAATATCTCATGGATTTATTGGTGCTGCACTTTTTTTCTTGGCGGGAACGACTTATGATAGAATCCGCCTTGTTTATCTTGACGAAATGGGCGGAATAGCTATTCCAATGCCAAAAATGTTCACGATGTTCAGTAGCTTTTCGATGGCTTCCCTTGCATTACCAGGTATGAGTGGTTTTGTTGCCGAATTGATAGTTTTTTTTGGAATAATTACCGGCCAAAAATATCTTTTAATTCCAAAAATACTAATTACTTTTGTAATGGCAATTGGAATGATATTAACTCCTATTTATTCATTATCTATGTCACGCCAGATGTTCTATGGATACAAGCTATTTAATGCCCCGAAGGATTCTTTTTTTGATTCTGGGCCGCGAGAGTTATTTCTTTCGATCTCCATCTTTTTACCCGTAATAGGTATTGGTATATACCCGGATTTCGTTCTTTCATTAGCAGTTGACAAGGTCGAAGTTATTCTATCTAATTTTTTTTATAGATAATTTGGATGACTGAAATAAAAAAACCTATGTTTGTTTTGAAAAACATTCTTGGACAATGAAAAAAAGAAGACTTTTTTTCTTCTCTTAACTCTTAAGTTAAGTAAAAACAATGAAATTGAACTACATATGGTAGAAAACCGTGTGAATCAAATATTGTATTGATGATTCACACGGTCCGCACGCTGGTTCATACAATGCGCCGCCCGCTCTTGTATTTGTAATAACTTGTCTTGAATTCAATTAAATGTTGATGGAAAAGAACCATAACTATGTAACCCTATTCCTAAAAGATTGACCCCAAAATAGCATATCCAAATTATAAGA
>NW_017672158.1:210100-213835 GCF_001879085.1 Nicotiana attenuata | reverse complement strand
TCTTTTAGTAATATACAGAAACGACCCTAGTTTAGAGTTGGAACGTAACCTTTCATAAAATCATGAACATCAATAATGTAACTCGCAAGCTGATTCTCAAGAGCATTCATCCTAAATTCATCAAAGTCATCAGGATACAATTCAGCCATCTTCATTATTTTTCTGATATCAAAACTTGAAAATGCGTCAATTGGATTCAAACAAGCAACTCCATGAAGCAACTCAGTCGTCACTTCGTCAAAACGATCATTAAGTTCTTGAACTTGCCAATCAAGAACTTTACAAAATACATCAACACGATAATGATGAAAGACAGTATAATCAGCAGGTTTTCGCCGTGATCTTCCAGAGTTAACATATAGATCATCAAAATTAGGCACCAAAATATCATGCTTGATACAAAACATAGAAACTTTATCAACAAACAAATCCCATTCATCATCCCTCCTTAAAGTTTGCAATCTTTTCTTCGCTACTTGAACAAGTAGCATGGCATTTGCAATATCTTGCTCTTTTTTTTGTAAGGATACATTCAGCTCATTTGTGATCCCTAAAATATCTGTCATTAAATGCAACAAGAAAGCAACCTTATATGTTTGACAAGCTTCGAGATACCCTGATGCCTTAGCTCTATCATCTAAAGTACCTGCATCTTCAACAAGTGTATCAAGAACATCAACAATAGAGACAAACATACGAATAAAGTTTCCAAACGACTTGTAGTGAGATCCCCAACGAGTATCCCCAGCTCTAACGAGACCGAGTTCTTGATTCAAGCCTTTACCTATTTTTAGTTCACCTACTTGAACACACTTCTTAGAAACCACAACTAGAGTCAATTGAAGTTGATGTGCAAAACAATGAATAGAATGAGCCGATCTACTTTCTTGTTTAATCAAATTCTTAAGACCTTTAATATCACCTTGCATATTGCTTACCCCATCATAACATTGTCCACGTATAGAAGATAAACTTAAAGAATGATGAACAAGTACATCGACAATTGCTTTCTTTAGAGATAAAGCACTAGTATCTCGAACATGAACCATGCCAATAAACCTTTCCATCACACTTCCTTTTTTATCGACAAACCGTAAAACAATAGCCATTTGCTCTTTGCGTGACACATCTAAAGACTCATCAACCAATAAAGCAAAGTAGTCACCATTTAGATTCTCTATTATAGCCTTAATAGTTTCTATCTTACATGCGGTCACAATTTCTTTTTGAATATCTGAAGAAGTCATCTTATTATTTTTTGGAGCATGTTTCAACACAAAGGGTTCAATCTTGTCACATTTAGCCGCATACCATGAAAGAATTTCAATAAAATTACCTTTGTTCAATGACGTTTCACTTTCAACATGACCGCGAAAAGCAAATCCTTGAGTCAAAAGAATCCTTACCACATCAACTGAAGCATTTAAGCGAAGCTAATACTCACGCTTAGTTTGATCAGACTGTTTGTCAAATGTAGCAATAATAGACTGTTTTTGCTGCATTAGATCATCACAATTTCTATTTGCTTTATTGTGAATACTATTTGGCAAACCAACATGTTTCTTAAAACATTCTTTTCTGTTCCAATTCCTAAACCCTTTACTCGAAAAAACATCACCACCACCTTGCTGAATACTTTCGCCCTTAAATAAATAACAAGTTAAATAATATTCAGCATCGGTACTTACACTATACTCCAACCAATTAAATTCATCAAACCATAGAGGATTAAAATGACGCATAAATCTAGAAAAGTGAGATTGAGGGAAGTCATGATACCGAGGTTGGCAAGCACCACCTTGAATGTATGCCCTCCTTATTTCATCGCGATGGTTTGGATGATACTCCAATATTGGAGTTCTTTTAGCTGGGTCGGACTGTGGAGCAATTGTATCAATTTCTTGTCTTAGAGAAGAATGCGAGGGAAACTCTGATTGATCGGCATTTTGAGACGCCGAACTTATTTTTGGTACTTTGTTGTAAAATTTCAGCAAATTCATTGCAACTTCAATCTGTTGAATGTATAAACTAGTTAAAACATATTACTCCTCAACAATTAAATAAACAAAAGGAACATATCAACAATTTGTGTTTGAACTTACAACAAGCAATATACATAAATGCTAACTAATTACTTATTACTCCCAGTGTACTGTCCCAAAAATATTTATCACACCAAAAATCAGAGAAATTTACTGGAATCTGGATAGTCGGTGGAGAGCAGAGCAGTAAGAACTTTCAGTCTTCAGATGCAGACCGTGAAGAATGAGGAATTGGAGATGGATTTTGACTTTAGGGATTAGATTTGTTTATTCCAAATTTTTGTTTTATACAGATTTGTAATCTGTTTATTCCCGATTTTATACTATAAAGCAAGTCAAACAAAGAAAACGACGTCGTTTATTTTGTTGTCTTTAAAAAGAGTTGTACTGCAACAAAAATGAAAAAATGTCGAGCTGCGGGTTTGATCCTGCGTCCCTGAGGCAGTTTTGACCACCCTTTGCCACAGGGCTATGGTTCTTCATTGTTACAAGGGTGTTCAATATGTATTACAACTATATAAATCCTAATATTTTACCTATATACACGATATTATTTTTCGACGAAGAGTGGTCAGTTGACCACCCTTGCTACCATGTACCTTCTCCCCTGATTACACATATTTTTAGCGTGTAAGAGTCGGCAAACTGAAGTATGCCAAAGCATAACTGACGATCATGAAATTATGACTAAAGTGTGGACAATAGTGGGAATTTTTGAATACTTGTCAATTTAATGTCACGACCCGGATTTCCCACCCTCGGGAGTCGTGATGGCGCCTACTCGTAGAAGCTAGGCAAGCCAAATTTTTAATTACTTTCCGTTTACAACATAATCCATTTTAACAATTAATGGCAACAATATGAAAATAATGAAATTAAATAGTAGCGGAAGTCTTAATTATAGAAACTGAATCAACATGCGGAATAGTCAATATAATCCTCTACCCAAGACTGGTGTCACAATACTCACGAACTGCTAAGAAATACTAAACACAAACGTCTGAAAGAAAACATAAGCTGTTTGTCTCGAATACAATGAGGCAACAGGCTGAAAAGAGAGAATAAGGGAGACGCCGGGCTTGCGGACGCATGCAAGGCTACCTCGGGTCTCACCGGACTGAAGGCGTACTCCCATATTAATGTTGATGCTGCTGCTGCTCGAAACCTGGACCTGTGCAAATAGCACAGAGTGTAGCATCAGCACAACCGACCCCATGTGCTGGTAAGTGTCTGGCCTAACCCTGGCGAGGTAATGACGAGGCTAGGACCAGACTCCAGATAAACCTGTGCTGACATATATATACAAGTACAACGGAAAAATAGCAACAAAATAACAATTTAAGCTGGGGAAGGGAACATGCTTTAGGGGTGACCGATAGAAACAAAATATCAGGAATAATGGTACGTACATCTACAGTTCAACTCCTAACAATAACGAAAAGATAAGGCAACTTTCATATTCAACTGATCTTGTTGCAGGCGTGCAACCCGATCCCATTTCTCAATATCTCGTGGTAGGCGTACCACCCGCTCCCATTTCAATGTCACTCGTGGTAGGCGTACCGCCCGCTCCCATTTCGGTATCACTCGTGGTAGGCGTACCACCCGCTCCTATTTCAATATATCATTTGTGGTAGGCGTACTACTCGCTCCCATTTCAATATCATTTGTGGTAGGCGTACCACTCGCTCCC